>NW_026694552.1:13435000-13530991 GCF_021218885.2 Marmota monax
CAGCTAAATGGCAGTTTTTAAATGGTGAATTAAATAATTTAGAAGAGATCCATTTTTAGTGTTGGATTTTATCAGTTATTCAGGTGGACATAGTAGCACATGCCTATAATCCTGGCAACTCGGGAGGCTGAGGCAGGAGGATGGCAAGTTTGAGGACAGTGTGGGTCATTTAGTGAGATCCTGTTTCAAAATAAAATAAAAAGGGCTGGGGCTGTAGCCCTTCAGTGGTAGAGTGCTCCTGAATTCAAACCCCAGTACCAAAAAAATTGTATTCAATGAAATATTTTTCAATATTCGGGTCATTCAATGTAAAGAATACTCAAATCTCATAGTTTTTTTTTTTTTTTTTTGGGGGGGGGCGGTTGTTAGCCGTGTGTGCCAGGCCATGGTCTTTTTATTTCCTTAGAAATTTGCATTTTTTGTATTACATCTTTTGTGATCAACATGATAAAAGCTATCTGTTGCATTTAGTGTTTTAGATTATGTGAAAGACATATTATGATAAGCCTTAAAATATTGGTGAATATAAAGACCCTTTAAATCAACTCTTTTTTCATCCCCATTTTTATTTTAGTAAAATGATCAACCTTTCAGTGCCTGATACAATTGATGAAAGAGCAATCAACAAGAAGAAACTTACACCCTTTATCATTCAGGTATGCATTCTTCTCGCCTCTTCCATGAAATGACTGAGTCCAGATTTGTTCTCTGTACTCTCTGTGCTCTTATTTAGTCCCCACAACTCTCATTTAGTCCCCACATTATTATGTGGATATTACAAAGTAACCTGGAATTTAGATTTGCAAGCTTTCTTGAGGTTAATATTGGAAGGTTATGTCCCTGACTAACTTCAAAGCCCTATGATCTTTTCATAATTTGTTCAAATGTTGCAGAAATAAGTGAAAATATTTGAACTCTTAATTAACTGACATGCTTAAGGAAGGAGCATTTTTCTTTTCCATCGATTAAATACTGGACTATTAGGTAGCAAAATTCCCTCAAGCAAGAGCATCGCTTGGGATGTGGAGATTGATGACTTCTAGAATTTGGAAGTATGCCATAGTATTGAACTCCCATTAAGACATTTTTAAAAACATAACACTTTGCTAACATGGACATGCTTACTTTGGTTACTCAGCCTTTTCATTTAATGTCAGCATAATTCAAAAGGGACCAGATAAAAATACCATGTCAACTTCCCATGGAATTCTGCAAAAGATAATAGCAACAAGGCAGGGATCTGATTTAACTGTGCTTTTTAACTCTGAAGTCTGGGTGAAGTTAATATAGGTTATTAATTTATTCATTGAGTGTCATTTTCACTGAAGGAAAATTGGAAGGCCAAGAAGCAAGTGTGTAATTTGGCTGTCTTGCAGGAAAACTTGAATCTGGCACTGAACTCTGCATCTGCCATCGGGTGTCATGTTGTGAACATTGGTGCAGAGGACTTGCGGGCTGGGAAACCTCATCTGGTTTTGGGATTGCTTTGGCAGATCATTAAGATTGGTTTGTTCGCTGACATTGAATTAAGCAGGAACGAAGGTAATAGAGCACAGTATTTTGGAAATTGTTTAGTATTTTTTTTTCTCATCATGCAAACTGTCAAGCTTTTACTGTCAAGCTTGAGGTGATTAGATGATTAGAATTAACATTCATTAGTTCCATAGAGTTATTTAGGAAAACAGTCTAATTATAATTCTCTTCTTTAGTAGTAATTAACATTTGCCTGGCACTTGAAAATTTATTTTACAGTAAAGGTACAAAAACAGATATTAAGGAACTTGATATCCTTTTTTGCTGTGTCCACACAACCCTCATGTCATCACCATCCTCAGGTCCGCAATTGTGCACTTATTATTTTTTTAATTTAATTTTATTTTTTACACAAATGCAGCACAACTTCTCATTTTTCTGGTTGTACATGATGTAGAGTCACACCATTAGTGGAATCATAAACATACGTAGGGTAATTATGGCATTTACAGGTAAATGGATGGAGCTGGAGAATATCATGCTAAGTGAAGTAATCCAATCCCAAAAAAACCAAAGACCAAATGTTTCCTCTGATAAGTGGATGCTGATCCATAATGGGGGAAGGAGGGCAAGGGAAGAACGGAGGAACTTTGGATTGGGCAGAGGTTGGGGGCAAGATGGTGGAATGAGATGGACACTTATGGTTTTGGATACCTTTTGTATTCTATCATGTATTTAGACCTCTTCCAAAGTCTTCTAACTAACCCTTGATGATCCCACATTTCCTGAACCAGCAGAAACATTTTTTTAAAGATTTATTTTTTATTTGTAGATAGATAAAATACCTTTATTTTATTTTTATGTGGTACTGAGGATTGAACCCAGTGCCTCACACATGCTAGGCGAGCACTCTTTCCTCTGAGCTACAACCCCAGCCCCAGAAACATCATTTTAGTAGCATAAAGTATAGATTTTTGTATCACATCATCAATTTATATAATGTATACTTTAAATGCAATAAAATTGCTATTGGATCCTAGAAAGTGCTATACCTCCCTCTCTCTCTAAAGTTGAAAATGTTAAGGATCAGGAGGTGTAACTCAGTGGTAAAGTGCTTGCCTAGCATGAGCAAGGACCTGGATTGCATCCTCCTTGAAAAGAACAAGAGAGAAGAAAAAATGAACACCACTGTAAATATTCATATTTTATTCCAGAGATTCCTACCATCACCATCTCTATCCTCAATTACCTTTGAGGACGTGTATACATTTGGGAATCTAAAAGTATTTCACAGGTCTTAAAATGTCTGTCAAGTCTTATTTTTTTTTTAATTTTTCATGCTATTATTGTTTATTCATTTTTATTAAGTTCATTAAGTTTTTACAACAAGTCTTATTTTTCACATAAGATTTCTTTTGTGCTTTTACAACTTTACATTTTTAATCCACTCAAAAGGTCCTATGTTTATCCTTTTATTATTGTTGTTCTTGTTGATGGGGCTTCATTCAGGTTGGCTGTGAACTTGTGATCCTCCTGCCTTAGCATCCAGAGCAGCTGAGATTGTAGGCCCAGCTCCTACTTTTGCTGGCCTTCTTCACAGCTGTGTTAGTCTTGCTTAAAGGACTTGAAGAAAAGGGGGAAAACAAAATTTTTTTTAAAAATTGGTTCATGTGATAAATCAGGTACTAGATGTGGGACTGACTATTTGATCCTTTGCAACCTTTGATTTGATGGGGTAGGGAATAGAAGGAAGGTTTTATACAAATAGCTATCTTGCCCCTGTTCTTTTTTTTTTTTTAATCTCTAACTGCCATATTGACAGGAATCCATCAAAGATGAAATATGCCTGATAAAATTATTACTTGGACCTCTTCAGAAATCATTTAGTTTTTCTGGGCATAGTAGTGTATAATCCTATAATCCCAGAGACTTGAGGCTGAGATAGGGGAACTGCAAGTTCGAGGCTAGCTTCAGCAACTTAGTGAGACCCTGTCTCAAAATAAAAAGGGCTGGGGGTGAAACTCAGTAGTAGAGTACCTCTGGCTCAATTTCTAGTACCAAAAATAAATAATAAGTTTAATCCTGCAAGTTAATTGATTATACTTAAATATAAGTACTATAGTGTTTCTAAGCTGCTTTAATTAAAAGGTTAAGTAAAAGGTTCCAAATTTAAATATTCTTCCCAGATTCCTGATTTTAAAAGTGTTAACAATTTATCTATAACTGTAACATGATGTGAAAATATTAAACTTAAAATCTACAACTTTATTTGGAATGTGAAGAATTATAAAAGAAAAAATAAATTATATAACTTACTTTAATATTTGGTGTGCATTCTCATAATACTGTCTCTACCAGTTAGCTTGTTAATAATTGTCTACTTACATATTTATTTTTTAATTAGGTTCTTGCATCTCTGTTACTTACTAGGGTGTCAAAAGACTGAGTGAACTTGTCATGACCATTATTATATCATATATTGATCATGTATTTTTTTTTCTAGCTTTAGCTGCTTTGCTTCGGGATGGTGAGACCTTGGAGGAGCTTATGAAATTGTCTCCAGAAGAGCTTCTGCTTAGATGGGCAAACTTTCATTTGGAAAACTCTGGCTGGCAAAAAATCAACAACTTTAGTGCTGACATCAAGGTACCCATGCAAAAAGCCTTAACACTTTGGAAGGATATAAGATCTTGGGGGATTTCATCCCATCTTAACTGAGGGAAAAATTCTAATAGTACATTATCAAGCCTTATTGCTTCTTGGCCTTGGTGGCTGATTTTTTTTAATTTAGTTTCACTTATTTAGTTTTGCAGTGCTAGAGATTGAACACAGGGTCTGTGGCATGCTAGGGAAGTACTCTTCCACTGGGCCACACCCCCAGTCCTCCTAACGGAAGATTCTAGTAGAGAGGTTGAGCCAAGTCAGGAGCATGAGCACCAAGTCATTTTGTAGAAAAAGGTCAAAGAATTATAGTGGTAATATTTTGTATTCTGTCTACTGTGCACCCATACGGGATATTGAATCCAGGGATACTCTACCATTAAGATACATCCCCAATCCTTTTCTTCTGAGGCAGAGTCTTTTTTGCTGAAGCTAGCCTCAAACTTTTGATCCTCCTGCTTCTGTCTCCCAAGTAACTGGGATTACAGGCCTGTGTCACCATGCCTTACTTGCCTACTGTGGAACATAAAAGTATAAAATAGTCATGCGTGAATTTTATATTGTCAACTGTCTTTCCCAGGCCACAGTATGTCTGTAGTAAAGACTAGAAGAGAAAGGAGGTGCCTCAGATTCCTGTCACCTTTTATTCAGCTTCTGCCATGTCATATTTCCTCATCTTTAGAGGTTGAGTTCTTTGAGGGAATGACGAGCACTTTTTATTTGTCTCCTACCTCAGCCCCGGTCCCAATACCCTCCTACTAAAGCCCACCTCTAATACAATACCTACCGCATAAAAGCCCCTCGAATATTTCTTCTGTCAAATTTAATGTGGCACTCACTACTCAACCTTGAGCAGTAGAGAAAAAAGCAAAGGAAAGGAAGAATTTACTCACCATATACAACCTTTGACTTTTCACATGGAGAGGGACAAAATGCCATAGCAAATACAGTTGACACTCTCATATTCTTAGGTTCCACATACACTTAAATCATCTGTAGATTATTTGTATGAAGGATGTGTGTAGGTTATATACAAATAATACACTATTTTACATACGGGGCTTAAGCATCTCAGATTTTGGTGTCCAGGGGAGGAAGGTGCCCTAAAACCAATCCCCTGTGATACCAGGGGACAGCAGGTACTCTGTTTTATCAACTGACTCAACTCTTGAAACTCCAGATGACCAGACCCAAGTAACAAACTTGAAGATCTTCGTCAGATGTCACTGAAACACTGACAGGGCTATGAAAGCAATACCCTGTGTTCGTATCAGTTTGTTCAGTGGTGAAAGGAAGCAGTGGAATACTAGCTCTACTGATTAGCAAAAATAAAGGATACTCAAATTATTAGACAGATGACCCTTTCCCCTCTTTTAACTTATACAACATATCTGGCTAGATATTTTGCTTCTTGCATTAGATGTGTTCCTGAAAACCATTTGTACATGGATCCATGGTCTAGGACGTATTTTAAATGTACAAGAGGAAATTTTTTTTAATGAAGCCTGCTTTGAATTTTTTGAAATACAAATAGTTATTTGGTAATATAAAAACTAACTTCCACTTTATCTATATTCAAGTTCAAATTGTCCACTGTAAAGCTCCTTGCAGGGTAGTAAATACAGACTCTGTTGGGTCTACTCTACCAGTTCTTCTCAAACACATAGGATTTAATTATAAATTGTTTATGTACATTTAGTAAGTAATTAGAAATGAAAGCACTTTTGCAACTGGAATGCACTGTTCCTTAAGAGGTAAATCCTCTGTCTACAAATGATAGAATCTGGATTGACATTTCATGAATTGCTTTGAAATGGCTTTCACTCATTGATTATCTCCATTCTTAAGAGTCTTTTATGATGCTGAATTTTAAATTTACTTACATAGCTGGTTTAAGATGCAGCTTTTGCCAGGCATGATAGCATATGTCTGTAATCCCAGAGACTTGGAAAGCTGAGGCAGGAGGATTGAAAGGTTGAGGCTAGCTTCAGCAACTCAGCAAGACCCTGTCTCAAAATGAAAAAAATAAGGGCTGGGGATATATTGCAGTGGTACAGCACTCCTAAGTTCAGTCACCAGTACTACAAAGAAGAAGAAGAAGAAGAAAGAAGAAAGAAGAAGAAGAAGAAGAGATACAGCTTTCTTGGCAGCTACCAGAGATTCATATCTGGCAGATCTGGGATTGAAACCAGTCACCCATATACTGAGCAACTTCCCCAGGGGATTAGGAGGCACACAGTCTATAGAGAAACACTCCTTTATAGCCTGTCTGGATATTCAAGACCCAATAATAGAAAACTGTCACAGCTAGACAGGTGGTCTTCAGATATGACAGAATTAAGGAATATTGAACTCAAGTTCTTGTCCTTTAGTATTTCAGAGAGGCAGAATTTTACCTGACATGTATGTTAAGAAACTTAGAATTTGCACTAGTACAATGGTTTCCAAAATGTGTTCTATAGAGTTTCCACACAGCCTAATTCACCCATCCCACCCCCAAGATGAACAACTTCATTTTGTTTCATGTAGTCAAAAGATAAGAGTCTAGGAGCTTAAGGGGCTGGGGATGTGGCTCAAGCGGTAGCGTGCTTGCCTGGCATGCGTGCGGCCCAGGTTCAATCCTCAGCACCACATACAAACAAAGATGTTGTGTCCGTCGAAAACTAAAAAAAATTTTTAAAAAATATTTAAAAATTTAAAAAAAAATAGTAAAAGAGTCTAGGAGCTTAAAACAAAGAGAGAAATTTGGGGATGGGAGCATAGCTCAGTGGTAGAACATTTAACTCTTGCCTGGCATGTGTGAGGCCCTGGGTTTAATCCCAGCACCTAAAAAAATAAAAAAGAGAGAGAAAGAAGCTTGTTTATTTAAGTATACTCCAAATCTAAAGAGGTAAATGTTATTTTGCTAACTAAAGGGTTTCTCATTTAAGACATCATGTCATTTAAATTTATAATTAAATATATCGTTAACATAGCAGATCTCTTCACCATACATTATGGTATATATTGTGCCTTATAATGATATAACTTGTTTATCTTCTCTTTCCCTATGCTTCCTGGATTTCTGCTCTACTACTTTTTTTCCATGCTTATTTTAATTATCCAGCTTGTTGACTTCAGTAATTCTGTGAAGGTACAGAAATGTTTATTAGCATTATTGTATCAGCGATTTCAATAAATTTTAAAGTCCTGTCAAAATCCAGTTCATCCATATTCAAGACAGACCAGATAGATTTAAGGCCAGATAGGTGGATTTTTCCTGGGGGAAAGATCAGTTAAATAAGATAGAGGCCCACGCCTTATATTATTCACTCTTTATAATTGTGATCTCACTAACATTTTCAATTCATTTGTAGGATTCCAAAGCCTATTTCCATCTTCTCAATCAAATTGCACCAAAAGGACAAAAGGAAGGTGAACCACGGATAGATATTAACATGTCAGGTTTCAATGTAAGTATAGGTGCTCTTTTGAATTCTACAGCCTTACAATATTGTTGTCTATTTCTTATAAGAATTTTTTTTTTGCTTTTAACTTAATTTTATTGTATACAAACTGATGAATTCTCTTTAGGTTATTTTTTCTTATAGTAAGAAAATTATTATTTTTTTATTTTTTTATTGTTGGTTGTTCAAAACATTACATAGTTCTTGACATATCATATTTCACACTTTGATTCAAGTGGGTTATGAACTCCCATTTTTACCCTGTATACAGATTGCAGAATCACATCAGTTACACATCCATTGATTTACATATTGCCATACTAGTGTCTGTTGTATTCTGCTGCCTTTCCTATCCTCTACTATCCCCCCTCCCCTCCCCTCCCCTCCCCTCTTCTCTCTCTACCCCCTCTACTGTCATTCATTTCTCCCCCTTGTATTATTTTCCCCTTTCCCCTCACTTCCTCTTGTATGTAATTTTGTATAACCCTGAGGGTCTCCTTCCATTTCCATGCAATTTCCCTTCTCTCTCCCTTTCCCTCCCACCTCTCATCCCAATTTAATGTTACTCTTCTTCTCATGCTCTTCGTCCCTACTCTGTTCTTAGTTACTCTCCTTATATCAAAGGAGACATTTGGCATTTGTTTTTTAGGGATTGGCTAGCTTCACTTAGCATAATCTGCTCTAATGCCATCCATTTCCCTGCAAATTCTATGATTTTGTCATTTTTTAATGCAGAGTAATACTCCATTGTGTATAAATGCCACATTTTTTTTTATCCATTCGTCTATTGAAGGGCATCTAGGTTGGTTCCACAGTCTTGCTATTGTGAATTGTGCTGCTATGAACATCGATGTAGCAGTGTCCCTGTAGCATGCTCTTTTTAGGTCTTTAGGGAATAGACCTAGAAGGGGAATAGCTGGGTCAAATGGTGGTTCCATTCCCAGCTTCCCAAGAAATCTCCATACTGCTTTCCAAATTGGCTGCACCAATTTGCAGTCCCACCAGCAATGTACAAGTGTACCCTTTTCCCCACATCCTCGCCATAAGAATTTTATGTACACATTTGATTACACAACCAATGTAATTCTATATCACGTATAACCAGAAGAACGAGAAGTTATACTGTATATATGTGTAATATGTCAAAATACATTCTACTATCATGTATAACTAATCAGAACAAAATTGTTAAAAGAAAGAAAAACTAGAACCAGACAATAGTTGAAGTAATAAAAACAGATTTAAAAAAAAAAGAATTTTTATAACTGCATGTAATGATGTTGGCAATTTTAAGCATTTTTTTAAGTGTTACTGTATGTATAACTCAGGGAAAAAACTAGCTTTGATTGATTTTGATCATTTATTGGTGAGTTCCATAATTATTTATTCATTTATACAAATGAAATATTCAAAGCAAGTATGCAAAAATAAGCACTAGAGACTAGTCTCTTTCAAGTATTTTGGATTATAACCACAGTAATAGATTTAATGACTACATATTCATATCTACATCTGTAATATTCCTGTATTAAGAGTAATATGAATACATTCACAAAATCCTGATTCATGAAACCCAATTTGGGGAATCACTGTCAGGGACCATGTTTCCTGGTTATGTCACCAATTTGCTCAATGATCTTGGGCAAGTTTTGTCCTAAAATTGGATCTCACTTTGCCCACCCATGAAGGAATGGACTAGACTATTTGGTCCCAACATTTTAGAATTTCGTGTTTTTCTGTACCCATTAGAAGTAGAATGCATTCTACTAATTAACAAAATCCACATATGTGCCCTGTTATGCAGCAGAACCAAGTAGATTACATTGACCAAACTCTTTGACTCTACCTTTACCAGAACTGAATTTATAACTGACCTGTATGCTTATATTTTTGTGTGTATGTTAAATGTAAAACTCTTCAGCTCAGGTCACTCTTGGTAGGAAGAAGGATTAAGGGAGCTGTCAGGGATGGCTGATCTGGTGGACTCATGCTTCGGTAAATGGTGCCAGTATACTGATTCTGATATAGCCCTTCTCCAGCCAATCCTTCCTGATTGATCTTCCTAAAACACTTTTCTTTGTGTATTCCCGGCTCAGAATCCTATAAGGATTCCCCCACTGACTTTAGAGTTCAGTCTAAATGCCCTGCTTAGCATTTAAGGTCCTACACAATCATGTTCCATTTCTCCTCACCTGTGATATTCCCTTAGGGTTGTACCCCAGAGACTGTCTCCCCACCACCATCCAGGTGCCTCAGTCTTCTCCAAACACTCATTTTAACCTCTGATTCTCTGCTCTTCTTTTCCCCTTGTTTTTCAATGTCCTTCATTTTTTTCAGCCAGTGTACCTTCCTTTGGACCTAATTTTAAAATGTGAACACTTTTAATGTTTTTCTTTGTCTTCCTTTTAAAAATTCTTATTTAGATTTTTTTCATAATGCATTTTGGCATGAGAGATGTCACCCCAATTGAGTTAAACGTACTCAGTAGTTAAAAAGTTAAAACATCATCTGGCGCCACCCAGTGTGTTTTAGAGGTACTGCATATCCTGCAGAGCCCCCCCCCCCCGCCTTTTTTGCATTCAAGACAGTTTTATAATAAGTACCATGTGTTAGCTATAAGAAAGCACAATTGTATACTCAGCCTATGATTGTAGGGAAATTTTCTATATTTTTAGTATAGCCTTTTAAAAAATATCTTCTTATTCTACTTCGACAGGAAACAGATGATTTGAAGAGAGCTGAGAGTATGCTTCAACAAGCAGATAAATTAGGTTGCAGACAGTTTGTTACCCCTGCTGATGTTGTCAGTGGAAACCCCAAACTGAACTTAGCCTTTGTGGCTAACCTGTTTAATAAATATCCAGCATTAACTAAGCCAGAGAACCAGGATATTGACTGGACTCTATTAGAAGGTAACTAATTGTTTCTCAAATGCTAATGTGTGGACTATAGAGTATAAGCAGAGAGGCCACAATGGTATCACATTCCTAACCTAAAAAGTTTCTTTATTCACTTTGCTTTAGCAAGCATATGGTAGAAGTAGACACAGTGCTGAGTAAAAACTGGCAACTGCTAAAAGAGATGAATACAAGTGATCTAAGTTCTGAACTTTAAATAAATCAGCCAAGTGCAGTGATACATGCCCATAATCCCAGCTACTTGGGAGGCTGAAGCAAAAGATTACAAGTTCAAGGCTAGCCTCGGCAATTTAGTGAAGATCCATTTCAAAAGAAAAAATAAAAAGGACTAGTATGTAGCTCTGTGGTAAAGCTCCCCTGGGTTCAATATTCAATGCCAAAATAAATATAAATAAGTAAATATATATGCATATATACATATATATATAATATCAGTTACTTTGATGCATACAGATTTGAGGTGATATTGGAGAATGATTAGAGGGAAAGGAGATTTAAAGTTCATAAACCTCTATGGGGCTGGGGTGTAACTTGATTGGAGAGTGCTAACCTAACATGCTAAAGGTCCTGGGTTTAATTTCCAGCACCTCAAAAAAAAAAAAGAGTAAAAGCTTATAAACCTAAATTGCTTAACTGTTTATAACATGGTCATTCATTAATTTTAAAATAAATTCAAAAAAAATTTTTAAAAAGCATGAATCTAGAAAGAATATTTAGAAAGAATGCTTAGAAATTAGAAAAACATAGATATCAATAGAGCAAATAAAATAAAGTAATACATGAGTTGATACTAAATGCATATACAAGAAGTTTAATGAATAACTAAATTTTTAAAATATTCTTAATAGGAGAAACTCGTGAAGAAAGAACCTTCCGTAACTGGATGAACTCTCTTGGTGTTAATCCCCACGTAAACCATCTCTATGCGTAAGTCATCCCACTGCTATTATTATAAACAGTAATGAACATCGTGGATGGATGCTACATAAATATTGACTGCCCTAATGATTTTTCTAAATGTTCATTTGTAGCAATTATTTATATTGGAAAATGTTGAATGGTGGTTTTCATCATTTTCCAAACTTGCAAAAGTCTGAATTCTTCACATGATCATTAACTACAAGTGATAGAACCATATAAACATCTTTATGGTACCCTAGGAAACAAGTACTTTATTTTGAAACAGTCCAGGGAATGATTTTAGCAGAGCATCCATGACGCCTCAGGGCCTTTGGTTCGCTATTTCCTCAACCTGAAATATTATTTGCCCACCTATAATGGCTCATACCCTTATTTTATTCTATGTACTGTAATATTCTTCATCCACATATATTTCATGTCCTTACTATGTTCCATACCCTTACTATTTTCCTGACTTCCATTCACCTTTCTCTAATCAATAACCCTAGTTCCTTTTGCCTTCATAGTACGTACAGCAAAAATCATATTGTATATCTGTCCATGTACTTGTTTATTGTGTATTTCTTTGGCTCTAATGGAAGAACAGGGATATTTTATCCCATGCACCTAGCCTTTAGAACAGTGCCTTCTTCACAATAGACACTCAAGACATACTGTCAAGTGAATCCAATAGTCTTAGCTCTATTTTCAGCACAGATTGATAAAAAATATGAGTCTTGGGTATTATAGTTTTATATATCTTGTTTGACTGTGGGAGTACTGTTTTTCAGGAAAGTAAAAGCTCAGCTCTCTGAAAACAATAATTAAATTATTATTTTTTAAATTGTTAGTGACCTGCAAGATGCCCTGGTAATCTTACAGCTATATGAACGAATTAAAGTTCCTGTGGACTGGAGTAAGGTTAATAAACCTCCATATCCAAAGCTTGGAGCCAACATGAAAAAGGTAGATAATTAAGTTGGTGCATGTCTTTGTTACAGACTGTTTTTATTCTCAGTGTATTTATTTTGTTTCAAAAACTTCTGATCTTGGGGCTGGGGATATAGCTCAGTTGCTTGCCTCACATGCACAAAGCCCTGAGTTCAATCCCCACCACCAAAAAGAAAAAAAAAAAAAAACCTCCTGATCTTGAGCTTCTTGAGAATAGGAACTGCATCTTACTTGTTTTTGTGTGCAAATTGCACAACACACACACACCCACAAATATGCATATGCAGATTAAACAAATGAAAACCATTAGCCATTTATTTACATTTGTATGTTTGCAGCTAGAAAATTGCAATTATGCTGTTGAATTAGGAAAGCATCCTGCTAAATTCTCCCTGGTTGGCATTGGAGGACAAGACCTGAATGATGGGAACCCAACCTTGACCTTGGCTTTAGTCTGGCAGCTGATGAGAAGGTATAGTATAGAATTTTTACTGTTTGAGCTTCACTATAATACAGATCTGTGATTTAGCTCTTATTGGATTTTTAATAAGTAAAAATACCAATGACTACACTTTTGAACTTCATTGTATTTAGTCTCTGAAATGAGTTAAGTCATGAATGTACGTTGGATGTTCGGTTGTTAGATTCTTCTTTGTAAATTAGGCAGCCGAACTGTGACACTTCCCTTTTCTTCATAGGAAACATGACATGTAGACTTAAGGCTAATTTAGTGGCAATAAATAAAAGTTGTCAGAGGGACTGAGAGTGTAGCTCAGTGGTAGACACCACACACATGTGCATGAGGCCCTGGATTTGATCCCCATCATCAAAAACATAAATGAACTCCTCAGAAAAAATATGAACATCCCCATGCATTCATTATGACTGGGTGCCAGCCAAAGCACAGCTTATTTTAAGTCATTCTCACTGTTAGAATAGTACAAAACGTGCCTACACATTTAAGCCCCCTAGATCTTGTCCCCATCAATGCAACATGTAGATGAGTGGCAAGCCACTACTGCTTAAGATGTTTTCTCATATAATGTGAATCTCTTTTCATGAAACCTTGAGTCTTTCAAACCTAAAAAATAAAAGAAAAAGGAAATAAAGCATCTTTCTCATGTTGCAGTTTTCCTCATAAAGTACATTGTGACCTCTTTTTTTGCTGCTTCATTTAGATATACCCTCAATGTCCTGGAGGATCTTGGAGAGGGTCACAAAGCTAATGATGACATCATTGTGAACTGGGTGAACAGAACATTGAGTGAAGCTGGAAAATCAACTTCCATTCAGAGTTTTAAGGTCAGAATCCATATTTGACAATTAAATATTATATTTGCTAGATATTATCTATCATTTGGAAGGAAAACCTTTGTTTACTTTGTAAGAATTAATATTGGGCCAATGGCAAAATTCTTTTTAATTTGCTGAGCTTCACTTTAGGCACTTCACATAGGGAAGCACCTGTTAATTTGTACATGCTGAAAAGATTTGTTCTCCTTTTGTATTAGGACAAGACGATCAGCTCCAGTTTGGCAGTTGTGGATTTAATTGATGCTATCCAGCCAGGCTGCATAAACTATGATCTCGTTAAGAGTGGCAATCTAACAGAAGATGACAAGCACAATAATGCCAAGTAAGGGAGAGAGCATAATATTGTGGAAAGAACACAGGCTTTGCAACCCAGAAGATCTGAATTATAATTCAGGGTTCTGCGGCTTAAAATTAATATCACCTGAAGGAATCCTGTATTTTCTTTTTTTAAAGGTCTTAACATGATTTATTTATTTATTTATTTAGGTACTGGGGATTGAACTCAAGGGCTTTACCATTGAGCCACATTCCAAGCCCTTTTCATTTTTTATTTTGAGACAGGGTCCCCTAAGTTGCTTAGGGCCTCACTAAGTTGCTGAGGTTGGCCTCAAATGTCCAGTCCTCCCACCTAAGCTCCAGGATTACAGGTGTGCACCACTGCACCTGGCTAAAAGTTATTACACTTTTTTAATAGCTTTATTGAAATACCATTCACATATTGTACAATTTACCCATTGAAAGTATATAGTCATTTTTAATATATTCACAGTTGTACAACCATCCCCGAAATCAATTTTAGAATAATTTCATCATCTAAGAAAGAAGTTTCAAGTAATCATTAGTAGTCACTATGCAAAATGTTACCTACTTTCTGTCTTTACATATTTGCCTATTTAGGACTCTGTTTTCTCTCCTGTCACTACATATCCTTTGACCAACATCTCCCCAAATACTGAGGCTTCTGATAACCACCATTCTACTCTGTCCTTTGAGACCAGCTTTTTGGAATCCATGATGACAATAGAATACTATTCAGTTACTATAAAGGATGAAATCCTGTCATTTGCAACAGCATGGGTGAACTTGAAAATATTGTGCTAAGTGAAATAAGCCAGGCACTGAAAGACAAATACTGTATGCTCTCACTTTTTGAGTCTCAGATTCCTCATCAGTAAAATGGGGGCAATAATACTTTATTTTACAGATTTCATAAAGATTAAATGAAAAGCCAGCCACAGTGGCACATGCCTATAATCCCAGCGGCTTGGGAGCATGAGGCAGGAGGATCACAAGTTCAAAGCCAGCCTCAGCAACTTAGCAAGACCCTGTCTCTAAATAAATTTAAAAAAAGGAATGGGGTGCTGGGGTTGTGGCTCAGTGGTAGAGTGCTTGCCTAGCATGTGTGAGGCACTGGGTTTGATCCTCAGCACAACATAAAAATAAATAAAATAAAGGTATTGTGTTTATCGACAACTAAAAAATATATTTTAAAAAAAGGAATGGGAATGTAGCTCAGTGGTTAAGTGCCTCTGGATTCAATCCCCAGTACCAAAAAAAACAAAAAAAGAAAGAAATGAAAAATAGATACAAGAACCTAGTATTGTGTCTGACCTTCAAGGTTCTCAAACTTTTGAGGAACTGGGGTTGCGGCTCGGCAGTAGAGCTCTTGCCTCAAGTGTTTGAGGCATTGGGTTTGAGTCACAGCAACACATATAAATAAATGAATAAAGGCCCATCAACAATTAAAAAAAAATTAAAAAGAACTCTTAAAGGGCCGGGGTTGTGGCTCAATGGTAGCATGCTTGAGGAGCATGAGTGAGGCATCACATTAAAAAAAAAATAAACAAAATGAAGATATTGTGTCCATCTACAACTAAATATATATATATATATTTAAAAAAAAAAAAAAAAAAAAAAAAACTCTTGAAGCTGGGCACTATGGCGCAAATTTGTAATCCCAGCAGCATGGGAGGCTGAGATAGGAGGATCGCAAGTTCAAAGCCAGCCTCAGCAACAACCAGGTGCTAAGCAACTCAGTGAGACCCTGTCTCTAACTAAAATACAAAAATAGGACTGGGGATGTAGCTCAATGGTCGAGTGCCCCTGGGTTCAATCCCCAGTACAAAAAAAAAAAAAAAACTCATGGAATTGCTCTTTCCAGGAACTTGATTTTGAATTATCTTTAAAGATTTCTTTTGGAAATGCTTTCTGGATTAGCTGAGATGTGTTCCTGCAAATTTCCCTAACTAGACATGTCAGTTCTTTTGTCCCTTTATTTTCTGCCCTTTCCAGGCCTTGATCCAGGCACTCTGTCCATACCTTGTAGATTCTCTCATCTCCCTTGAATATTTGGAAGTACTCACTGCACCTACCTAAGCAACTTGAATTTTTGCATCTGGCTTAAGTTTTTTCATTCCATGTCTCTCACATCACAGGAGACCATCCATCACTACCTGTTCAATGAGAATATCAACATTGACTGTGCAAATCACATACATAATTTCTTTTTTTTTTTCTTTTCTTTTTTCTTTTTGTATTGTACTGGGGGAATAACCACTGAGCTACATCCCCAGCTTTTTTATTTTTATTTATTTATTTTTAGGGGGGTACCATGATTGAACTCAAGGTCACTCAACCACTGAGCCACTTCCCCAGCTCTATTTTGTATTTTATTTAGAGACAGGGGCTTATTGAGTTGCTTAGAGCTTCGCTGTTGCTGAGGCTGGCTTTGAACTCTCAATCCTCATGTCTCAGCCTCCCGAGCTGCTGGGATTACAGGCATGCACCACCGTGCCCTGTTTATTTTTATTTTGAGGCTGGTTTTGCTAAATTGCTGAGCCTGGCCTCAAACTGTGAGCCACCATACCCAGCATGATTTCATTTTTATATGAAGTCAGTGCTATAAGCTTAATTCTCACTTCATATTAGAGGAAAGGAGTGGATAAATATTATCAGTCTGAAAATATAGCATAAAAACATGGTATAGGGCTGGGGATATAGCTCATTTGGTAGAATGCTTGCCTCACATGCACAAGGCCCTGGGTTCAATCCCCAGCACTACTACTACTACTACAAAAAAAAAAGGTATAACCTAAAAGTGAACTCAAAGCCAAAATGAAACAAAAAAAAATGTAATCATTCTGGTAGGCTCTTTCAGTGGGGGCTTTTTGTATCCCAGGTATGTGATTTTATGACAGGAAATATATCTCATATGGTGTCCTTGACAGACAAAAATTTTAATCTTGCTGGGCACGGTGGCACATGCCTATAATCCCAGTGGCTCAGGAGGCTGAGACAGGAGGATCATGAGTTCAAAGCCAGCCTCAGTAAAAAAGAAAGGTGCTAAGCAACTCAGTGAGACTCTGTCTCTAAATAAAATACGAAATAGAGCTGGGGATGTGGCTCAGTGTTTGAGTGCCTCTGAGTTCCATCTCTGGTACCAAAAAGAAAAAAAAAATTAATCTTAATTTTTGTTTCCTCAATAAATAGGTATGCAGTGTCAATGGCTAGAAGAATTGGAGCCAGAGTATATGCTCTCCCTGAAGACCTGGTGGAAGTAAAGCCCAAGATGGTCATGACTGTGTTCGCATGTTTGATGGGCAGAGGGATGAAGAGAGTGTAAAATAACCAACCTAAGTAAAACCAACCTTGTTCCCAGGTGCATGATTAGCAAGTCAGCTATTTCCAGGTGAAGTGCTCATGGCTTAAGTAAGGTTCTTTGTCATTTAAAAGACTTAGTTTGATTAACAAGACTAGCTCATCCTGAGAGCCCTCAGTGGGAAGAGTTTTAATAAAAACAGCTCCTCTTTCCCACAGTCAAAGCTGGATTTGTCAGGCAGGCACACCTGAAATGTGCTCATAGCCAAACATTTTACTCTCTCCTCCTAGAATGCTGCCCTTGATGTTTTCCATTGCTGTGTGTTATTTCTCTCTATTGTATCATTTTCCCTCTTAGAATGTCCATCTCTTGAGATTTGCTTAGATGATTGGATATGAATATTATTAGATGGTCATTTTGCTTTCCATCCACTATGTTAATTCTTATTCAAGAACTATGGTCAGAAAGTATTTGGATGTGAGTATCCTGTGCTTACTTTGTAGTAGTGAAAATTTGCCGAAGTAACTGGCTGTGCAGAATGTAATAGAAGCTTTTCTTATTCTTTTATTCTTAAAATCAGTATCTTTTTACAGTATTCTTTCTACATGATCCTTTTTTGTACATTTAAGAATATTTTGATTACATTCAACAAGACTGCTGATTTTGCTACTTTTTTAAAGGGGTCTTCAAGTAAGTAAAAAACATACATTAAAGGTAGAGGAAAAATGTACACCAAAATTTCATCTTTCCTTTCACACTCAAAATGTAAACAAAAGAAATATTTTGTCTAAATCACTTAGTTCCACACATGCTTATTTGTTTGGAAACCTGTGTCATAAAACTCTCTCTTTAAATTTTTAAAATGCTGTTTGAGGAGAGAGTGCATTCAGAACTTAAATGGTATTCTGTAGGCCAACTATGCTAAGTGTACAATATATTTTTTTTAATTTTACACCTAAAACAAAAAGCTGTGGTCACTAAAAAGTAAGATTATATATGTAGGATTTAATGTACTCTTGCTTTGTCAAACTGTTTGCTATAGTTTTCAAGATCATTATGTTACTCTAACTCTGGAAAAAAAAACTGATGTAATCTGGTAGCAATGTAGTAGTTCAATAAAGGCATTTACATAATAATTAGTCTGTTCTTCCAGATTCTGTCCCTTAGTAGTATGCCAATGTTTGATGGAGTTATTTTCCCTTTTCTGATATATTCTATAAAATGGTGTTGCTCACATTTCAGCTTTTGGAACTCTAAATTAGAGGTACTAAACTAAGACGGCACTGAACAAATGGGATAAAGTGATTTTCTCCAACTTTCCAAAATTTCCTTGAACTAGGGTATAGGACAGCGGCATAACAATTAACCCAGCATGCAGTGAGGCCCTGGGTTCAATCCCTACCACACACAAAAATAATTTTCTTTGTAATGGAGATTGAACCCAGGGGTACTTAACCACTGAGTGACATTCCCCAGGCCTTTTTATTTTTTATTTTGAGAGAGGGTCTTGCTAAGTTGCTGAGGCTGGCCTCAAACTTGCAATCCTCCTGCCTCAGCCACCTAAGTCACTGGGATTACAGATGTACCCACCATGTCTGACAAAAATTTTCTTATCCAATATCTTCTTTTTCTTTCTTTCCCATCTCCCTTATCTTTTCAATGTGTTCTGATATGCAGACCCTGAAACAAGGTGGATCAGAATAGCCAGCGAAGAAAAATTATTTATGGCAGGTTTTCTCAACCATAACTTCATCACTATTGATATTTTGAGCTAGGTAATTCTCATTCAGAGGTGAGAGGAGAGACTATCTTCTACACTGTAGGAATATCCTTAGCCTGTTGGATGTCAGTAGCACACCCCCAGTTGTGGCAAACAAAAATATCTCCAGCCACAGCCTATTGTCCCCTGAAGCACAAAATAATATATATTTATGATCTGAAAGTGGAAAAGACTTTTCTAATATGGTACAAATCCCAAAGACACATAAGAATGATTACTTTGACAATTCTACATTCAGAGGAAAAAAAACTCAAATTATAAATGACCAAGAGAAAAAAGCCCAGTCTTCTGTAAGGAACTATGGCCCAATACTTTGAAATGTCTTTGAAACAAAATAAAAAAGGTTTATTCCAACTGGGTGTGGTAATTCATGCCTGTAATGTCAGCAACACAGGAGGCTGAGGTAGGAGGATCTCAAATTCAAGGCCAGCATCAGCAATTTTGCAAGGCCCCATCATAAACAAAGATCAAAGGAGGTAAATTGCGGAGTTATCCAAGTTAAAGCAACCAATAACTACCTATTTCCCCCAACCTCATCCCATTCCCAGGGGCACTTCAGCACTGATCTATATCCCAGATCTATATCCCAGTCCTTTTTTATGTTGAGGCAAAGTTATGCAAAGTTACCCAAGCTTGCCTTGAATTTGGGATCCTCCTGTCTCAGCCTCCCAAGTAGCTTGAATTATAGGCATGTGACACCACACTTGGCTGAACTATCCTTTAAAACAGACTTTATTTTTTAGTTTTAGATTCACAGTAAAACTCAACAGAAAGTGCAAAGATTTTCCATATAAACTTGCTCTCCCGCACATGCATAGCCTCCCCCATGATTAATATTTTGCATTGGAGTGGTACATTTGTTACAATCAAACTTATATTGACACATAATCATTGCCACGAGTACATAGTATACTTGAGGATTCACTCTTTATTTTTAGTTATGCTAGGAATTATGTGGAAGGCCTCTTGCATGCTAGTCAAGATACTCCACACTGAGCTCTACCCCCAGCGCTCTTGGTGTTGTATATTTCATGGCTTTGGACAAATATACAATAGCATAGATCCACCATTATATAATACAAAATAGTTTTGTTGTAGGGACAGGTGAGGCAAGGCACCGAAGATAGCAGGAAATAGTTTAATTTGGCTGCAGTCAGGTTCAGAGGGCACAGCTTTTGCTGTTAGCAATCAATCCCCTGAACCCCAAGTTCAGGTAGTTTCAGAGTTTTATACCCAGCGTGTAAGGAGAGGGGCTCAGAAGTTCACAGTCTGCAGAAGTTCACATAAAAGCAGCTTTTTTTCCCCCACTGTTCTGGGCAAGTTAACCCTTCAAGGACAACACCTGAGGAGGGGAGAGCTTCTCCACCCCCCTTTTTTCCTCGCCCTACCCCCGCCAGCTGTTACCATGGAGCCCAATTGGTAACTTATCTTTAAAATGTAGACATCTAGTAAGGGGGTGTCCAGTGTCAGGTAGGTGGCGGTGACTTAGAACAAAGCAGCCCGCTCTGGAAAGAAACATCAATCAGGTGCCAATGGAAACGCCTGTCAATCAGCAGAGCCTGGCCAATCCTGGAGTTAAGCCAGCTCCCCTGACCAACTCCAGCGGGACAAAGGACCCTAAAAATCCCCTTTCCTGTCCCAAGCCCTTCCTTTCCTGCCGTGATCCCCATAAAAATCCCAGTCCCATCAAGTTCCCACGCGGTTTCTCCTCAGACCCTTCTCCTGTCCACTCTGTTGGTCTGATCGAGTTCCGCCCTGGAGTGATATCTCAATAAAGCCTCTATCAGCGGCCCTTTTAAATCTGCCTCCTTTGGTCACTGCCCGCCTCGCCTGATCTGACATCCAGCACCTGGCCAGTGGCCAAGTAAAACAGGGCAACACAAAAATAGGAAGTTTATCTACACTGAACTCTTTTGCAGATGCAAGACTCTTTTGCTACAGTCCCCAAATCAGCCATGGTGAAGATTTCTGGAGAAGCCCAGTTAAGACTTTTCTGTGGAGAAAGGGGATGCCACTATAATCTCATTGCTCTAAAAATTCTCTATGCTCTGCCTATTCATCCCTTCTTCCCAACCTATGGCAACCTTTACCATAGTAGGTTTTCTATTTTCCTTTTTCCAGAATGTCATAGAATTGGAATCATATCCTATAAGCCTCTTCAGATTGGCTTCCACTTAGTAACAGGCATTTGTTTAATAAGAGAATCACTTTTTTGTTGTTGTTGAACACAATACCTTTAGTTTATTTTTTTTATGTGGTGCTGAGGATCAAACCCAGGGCATCACACATGCTAGGTGAGTGCCACAACCCCAGCCAGAGAATTGCTTTTTTAATGAAATTATTTTTTACTTGTCAGATTGACAAAAAAATGTATGGGTATACAAGCATCCCTAATACCACAGGTGGAAGGGTGATTAGTTTATAGTTTGTTGAAAGCAACTTGGTAATACTTATCAAACTAAAAACCAGTATATCCTTCAACTCTGCAGTCAACAAGTATAGCAATGTTTCTTGATAGATTTTGTATTATAATGAAGGATTAGTAAAATAAATTGTAGTCCATCTACACAATAGAGTATGTAGTTGTTTTAAGACTACTGTGGCTCCCTATATATTAACACAGGAAAATGTCCCCATATAATGACACCTTTTTTTTCTGGTACTGGGGATTGAACCCAGGAGTGTTTTACCACTGAACTACATACTAAGTCTTTTTATATTTTTGAGACAGTGTCTTGCTAAATTGCTGAGGCTTTCCTCTAACTTGCAATCATCCTGCCTTAGCCTCCTAAATCACTGGGATTACAGGTATATGCCACTGCACACAGATCATTTTTTTGTAATGGTAGTACATACATAGGGGGGAAAAAACTTGCCAGGATTTCTGGCACATGCCTGTAAACCCAGCTACTCAAGAGGTTGAGGAAAGAGGATTGCAAGTTTAAGGCCGCCACAGTAACTTAATAAGACCCTATCTTAAAATCAGAAGTAAAAAGGGACGGGGATGTCACTCAGTGGTAAAGTACCCCTGGTTTCAATCCCCATAGCAAAATTTAAAAAAAAAAAAAAAAAAAACTAGATCTGGGCTCAGTGGTGCATGATGTAATCCCAGTAACTCAGAAAGCTGATGCAGGAAGATCCTAAATTTAAGGCCAGACTGGGCAACTTGGTGAGCCTAGTAAAAGGCTGTATTTTTTATTTTTTATCTTGAGGCAGGGTCTCAAAATAAAAAAATAAATAAATAAAAAAAAGGCTGAGATCTGGCTCAGTGATGAAGTGGCCCTGATTTAATCCCCCCAGTACCAAAAACTGAATGAATGAATGATAGAAAGCCAGAGAAATGGGAGGGACTAGGCTCACTTTTTATAAAAACTCACTCTCAGAAACATTTAACTGGGGTCTCACAGGAGTAAGTACTTAATCCCTTCTGGGGACAAATGCCCCCAATGACCTTTTACTAGGCTCCAACTCTTAAAGGTCCCACCATCTCAACACTGCCACACTGGGGATCAACCTTCTAATACTTGGAACCCTTGGGGCACAAAACACAGCTAACATGTCCTATTTACATGTCACCTTGAATTGTCAGGTCCCTGTATTATACTTTAAAACAAGATACTAGCTGGGCACAGTGGCACACACTTGTAATTCCAGTGGCTCCCAAGGCAGAAACAGGAAAATTTCAAACTCAAAGCCAGCCTCAGCAACTTAAGAGACCCCGCCTCAAAATAAAAAGGGCTGGAGATGTAGCTCAGTGGTAAAGCACCCTGTGTTAAATATCTCCAGTACCAAAAACAAAACTCAAACCATGTTGTCTTCAAATTGGGAAAGTTTTATTTATACCCTTTCAATCTATAACTTATGTAATATTAATATGGTCTCATCATTCCTGCATGTTAATGTTTGCATATCCTTTTACATTCTTTTATTTTCAAGTTGCCTAAGTCATGATGTTTGGAATAAGTTTACTATAGATTGCATATAGTTCAGTTATGATTTTTATCAACTAGCAATCTATATTTTAATTCTTACATTTAGACTTTATTTACATTGAAAGTACTTAATATGTTAAGACTTAAGTGTGCCACTTTGTCATTTTGTTTGTTTGCCCATTCTACTTTTTGTCTTTCTGTTTTCTTATCTTTTTGTAAAATCTACTTGGACACTTTTTAAAATTTCATTTTGATATATCAATAGTGTTCTTGCAGGGCTAGGGTTGTGGCTCAGTGGTAGAGCACTCGCATAGCATGCACGAGGCACTGGGTTCGATCCTCAGCACCACATAAATATAAAATAAAGATATTGTGTCCACCTAAAACTTAAGAATAAACATTTTTTTAAAAAATAGTGTTCTTGCATATAAATCATTTTACTAGGACTTGGTTAGAATATACATATGTAGTAATTATAGACTACAAAAAATATTTTACTACTTCAAGTAAGGTGTAAAAAACCTCAAGTCCATTTAGAACAATTCACACTATCTACTCTTCTTTGCTGCTGTGTTGCCTGGGATGGGACTCAAGGCCTAGTGTATGCTAAACACTTGTCCTGCCATTGAGCTACATCCTCAGCCCCTTTTCCCTACCTTTTAAATGTAAAATGTTTTATGCAATTCTTCTGCATACCTTGAGCACTATATTAGATGACACTAGTTTTTTCTTGGTACTGGAGATTGATTCCAGGGATGCTTTATCACTGAGCTACATCCCTGGCCCCTTTTTTATTTATTTATTTTTTAGACAGAGTCTCACTATATTGCTTAGGGCCTCAATAAGTTGCTGAGGCTGGCTTTGACTTGTGATCTTTCTGCCTCAGTCACTGGGAACACAGGTTTGCATCACCACACCCACCTTTATAATTTTTGCTTCAACATTGAAATAGTGTTTTTAAAATTAATGAGAAGCTTAATCTATTGTATTTACCACCACTACACTCATTCTATTGTTTTTTTCTTCCTTCCTGAGGTCCCACCACCCTTAGGTTACAGTTTCTTTTCTGTTTAAAGAACTTTAAACCATTAACATTAACCATTCTTTAAGAGTATGTCGAGCTGTGCACTGTGGTACTTGCTTGTAATCCCAGCTACTCAGAGTGAGGCAATGCCTAGAGCAGTGGCGCATGCCTGTAATCCCTCCCACCTTGGGAGGCTGAGGTGGAAGAATCCTAAATTCAAAGCCAGCCTCAGCAACTCAGCGAGACCCTGTCTCTAAATAAAATATAAAAAAGGGCTGAGGATGTGGCTTAGTGGTTAAGCACCCCCTGGGTTCAATCCACCGGACCAAAAAAAAAAAAAAAAAGAGAGAGAGAGAGAGAGACAAGAGGACTGCAAATTCAAGACCAGCCTCAGCAATTTAGCAAGACCCTGTCTCAAAACTGTCTGGGGGGGTGTAGCTCCATGGTAAAGCAACCCTAGGTTCAATCCCCAATAGAGAGGGAAAAAAATTATGTGTGTGTGTGTATGACATATAAATAGTATTACCATTTTTTCCTATCAGCCTAATACCAGTGATAAGAGAAAAATATCCCCTGACATATGGAGGTTGGCCTGGAAGTCACAGCTAGGCCATGTTCTCCTGGGAGCATAAACAATTTCATAGAACACCAATCTTCAACAAGGCCTTTCTGAGAATGAAGTGAGACAAAACACACAAATGTCCAATTCCATAGAAATGAACAAATATCTCCCTCTACTGACTAATAAGAGTAATTGCTACTGTTTTTGTTTCTCCGACCCCACCCCCTAGCCCCTTTTTTAAAATCAATCACTGTTTAGCCTCCATATAATCTAGCATGATTTTACGATGTTCATTGTAAACAGTCTTTTTTTCTTGCAGTTTTGTGGGTCAAACCTAGGGCCTCACATGCTAAGAAACACTAGCACTATGCTGTACTCCCAACTAATTGTAACTATGTATTCTCTTTACTTAACAACTTATACCTTGTCTCCTCTTAACAACTATTCTTGATTTTTTCTGTTTTCCCAAATACAGGCTCCAAATTGAGAATTATAAAACAGTTAAGATATCTTTTATACCTAAGCTATCTTTGGTTTTCCTGAAATATCCATTAGGTGATAACAATGGACTATTTGTGTCCCATGTCCCCAAATTCATATATTGAAATCCCAACCTTCAATATGATGGTATTAGGAGGCAAAACCTTTAGGAGGTAATGAGGTCATGAGGTTGGAGCATTCATAAATGGAATCAGAGTCCTTATAAGAGACCCCAGGAAGTTTTCTCATCCTTTTTCTTCCCTATGGGGATACAAGAATGCAAAATCTGCTTTCTGAAGAGAGCCCTCACTAGAACCAAACATGGTGGTACCCAGATCTCAGACTTTCATCCTCCAGAGCTGTGTGAAATAAATTTATGTTGTCTCTTAGTACCCAATATGGTACTCTGACTAAGGCAGTAATACAAAGATTTGCTTCTCAATCCAATAAAAGAAAGAATAATAAGAGTACATGTCCCCAACTTTTAATTAGTCAAAACTTTGACACCTTTTGTCTGCCAAAACTTAATAATAATGATTGATGGTGATGATAATGAAAATAAACTTGACAAAGAGTTTTACTACCTAAGTTAGTTATACATGAAATATGATAGTTAACAGGGGTTCTTTACCATGGAGCTACATCCCCAGTCCTTTTTATTTTGTATTTTGAGACAGAATCATGCTAAGTTTTGGAGGCTGGCTTCAACCTGCTATCTTCTTGTTTCAGTCTCTAGAGTTGCTGGGATTATAGGCCTGCACCACCATGCCTGGCTTTTTTTTTCTTCTTCTTCTTTTCTTTCTTTTCCTTTTTTTATACTGGGATTTGAACCCAAGAACACTTTACTACTGAATGGACATCCCCAGTCCTTTTTTAAAAAAATATTTTTTTTAGTTGTAGTTGGACACAATACCTTTTTATTATTTATTTATTTTTATGTGGTGCTGAGGATTGAACCCAGCGCCTCATGCATGTTAGGCGAGCACTTTACCGCTGAGCCACAACCCCAGCCCCAGTCCTTTTTATTTATTTTTTGATATTCCCTTTTTATGCCCCTGTGGCACTTAAACTTCTCTCATATCATTAGTCCTGACCATCAGCCTTATGAAAATGGACTTGACTTTATATTATCATATTCTTCTGATAAGGTTATTATATTATCAGCAAGACCAGCCAGTCAAAAGCAGACAATAATATTGAGGCTTTCCTGACTATAATAATTTGTTCTCTTTAGAAACACATCATCCTGTTACCATGCGAGGGTTTGATCTGCTTGTCACAGGACAGCAGCCAATTAGTTGAGGTGAGCAAGGCAGTTGATAGAGAAGGAATTTTGTTAGAATGAGCTAGCTAATGGAAAATGGCTGGATTATCATCCTAAATCCCATCTTACTAACCATTGCAAGTAAACAGCTTATAAGAAATTTAAGGAAGTGTATTTTTAGCCAGAAATGGGTGGACATTGGAATAATCATTAATTCTGCACGGTGAACATTCTGAAGAACATTCCAATGTTATCTGAAAATCACCAGATGCTCTGGGTTCTGGAAATTTAAAGAAAGATTACTGATTAGGAGGCCATATGACCTGATGGCCCTCTTGTTCATTTTTCCTGGACTACCTGGCTATAGCAGTTAATATCTTAATCCTTTAAGGTTAGCTTTTCTTTAGAATTTAGAATGCCAAAGGTAAAGAAAACAAAAGGCAAGTTTGCACAGGACACATTAACCCGTTAGGGAGCTTGTTCTGCTTTGCTGAACTACTTAAATCCACCTAAAATTTTGTCTACCTCAGCCTGGTATAATGGCAGACATCTGTAATCCCAGTGATTCAAAAGGCTGAGGCAGGAGGATCACAAGTTTGAATCCATCCTGGACAATGTAGAAAAACCCTGTCTCAAAATACAAATAAATAAAAAGGGCTAGAGGTATAGCTCAGTGGTAGAACACCCTTGGGCTCAATCCCAAGTATCACTCAAATTTAAAAAATGTCTACCTCACACTAATTCATCATATACTCAGGATAATTGTGAGATAATTTCTGATATTTAAAAATACCATCTTTCTGGTGGATCACATTTCTCTGGAACCTCTAAAATGCAATACACATGCTTACTTAAAAACAAATTCCCAAGAGGCAATAAATATATCTAAATCTTTACAGAATCGAGATCTAGGCTAGGGATATAGCTCGGTTGGTAGAGTGCTTGCCTCACATACACAAAGACATGGGTTTAATCCCCAGCACCACAAAAAAACAAAAAAAGAATCAAGGTCCAAGAGGCCTCCCCACTCCTCAGTCAGTATTTTTTTCTACTTTAGCCTTCTTATTCCTAAAAGTTACAGAAAAACTTTTGTACTTTACTAAAAAATAATAGTCAGAAAAGTTTACTTTTCTAGTTTTCTAGTTTCTATAGTCTGTTTAGTAACAACAATAACAACACAATAAGGCACCTGAAATGTAAGTTTTATGGGGATCTTCCACTGGACCCCTGTGTACTTCTAACCACCCAAGTGAGATAACAGGTAAATAGATATGGCCTGGGCCTGGTGTCCTATGTTATCAACTGTGAAAGGTCAAGCTTCTTGGCTCAGGGATGATCCTCAGGAATGATTGACTATTCTTGCATGTCTAAGTACACAGGCACTGAGGGAGAAATAGAAAGTCTGGTAGTAAATTTTCAAAACACATTATTTAATTTTAAGTGCAAACTTACTTGGGATGTAAGAAAGGCAGCTGGAGGGGAGAGCAGAATGAAAAGTTACAAGCAGTTAACACCAGAGTGTAAAAATTCGTAGCTCCCAGCCAGGCATGGTGATGCACACCTATAACCCCAGTGTTTCAGGAGGCTGAGGCAGCAATATCACAATATCAAAGCCAGCCTCAGCAATTTAGCAAGGCCCTAAGCAATTTAGTGAGACCTCATCTCAAAATAAAATATAAAAAGGGCTGGGGATGTAGTTCCGTGGTTAAGTGCCCTTGGGTTAAATCCTCAGTACCAAAAAAAAAAAAAAAAAAAAAACATATCCCCTTGACAAACAGGAGGTGAGAAGGAAGCCCTCCCCCTCAACCTGACCAACAGATAAACTGTGCACAAGTCAATGGGGACTTTCCACAAGAGAACAAAGGGAGGTGGGGACAACTTAAAGATGTATTTCTTTAACCCAATAGGAGACAGTAAAACCTAGGTGACCTTGGGGAAGACTGTGCACCCCATGGTACTCAGCCAATGAGAAATCAAGGGAGGATCTTGCACACTAGGAGATAAAAATGCTTATTGTAACCATTCTGGAGGGTTCATGACCACCAGGTGCCCAATCTTGCAAGACCATCATTAAAGTAAAGCCTCACGTTTTGCTGTACCTTGTGTTTCTTAGTCCTTTCTTTGAGTTTGGACAGGTCAGCATGTTTCTCACAAGTCCAAGACATGGAGAAGGGTTAATCTATAGTCTTACAAACTAAAACTCCCACACTTGCCAGCCTAGGCTGCAGCCACAATGGCAGAGTGAAGAGGCCAGGAAAGGGGACTGTCACATCCACTCTGGTCAAATCTAACAAACCAGGCAACAAGGGATCATGTATACCCATGCTTCCCCAAGGAAGCTCCCTAGCAGCCAGGACCTTTCTAAATTCCTAAAAGACTACACTGGTCTAGAAAATGTTCTGACCCAGCTTCTGAAAGGAGGCCTATAGCTATTCTGTACACCATGGTCTTCTCACCTCAGCTTATGTTCCGCTATGGCTCACTAATGACGAGATAGAAGCTTTGACAAAGCTCCAAGGCCCTAGGATGGCCATCCTCTCACAGGGGGGAGACCTTTGTCTTAGAAACTGGAAAGGGAACACTGGGCTCCAGGCTTGGAAGCTATTTTAGGATGTACCCACCAACAACTCACTGTGCTTTAGGGAATGTGGAATCATTCTTTTTTCTTTCCTGGCTATTTATTTATTTATGACACTGGGAATTGAACCCAAGGGCACTTTACCACTGAGCTACATCCTCAGCCCTATTTATTTATTTACTTATTGTGGTGCTAGGGATTGAATCCAGGTCCTTGTGCATGCGAGGCAAGAACTCTACCAACTGATCTATATCCCCAGCCCCGCCCTTTTTATTTTTTATTTTGAGACACGGTCTCTGTCTCGCTAAGTTGCTGAAGATCTTGCTAAATTGCTAAGGCTGGCCTTAAACTTGAGTGATTCTCTTGCAATGGCTCCTGAGTCACTGGGATTACAGGTCTGGGCCACCGCACCCAACTCTTTCCTGACTTTTAAAACAGGAGTTATTGAACATCCCACTTTGTTGTTGTTGACCGAAATTAAACACTAAAATATTAAATACTAGCATGAAATGGGAGGACACCACTGGAGCAGGGTTATTTGCCTTTCCGCTGAACAGCCCCATCCTGCTGAACAAGGTTAAGTTTGTTTAAACATTTTAATAATTTTTTCTGCATGTCTTTCCTTAAAAACAAGCTGTCACTTTTCAAAATTGCCAGTGTTTTTTTCCTCTTGAATACCCACTGCATGCTCAAATTCTTTCCTAAATTATTACTCAACTGCTATAAATTGGGAAAACAAATAGCTGAGTTATTAGAGTTGGATGGAAATAAGAAAAAAAAAGACTGATCAAGGGGGTGAGGGGCCCTCTGGTGAATAAAATATTCAAGGGTCAGGTGCAGTGGCACACGCCTATAATCCCAGCAGCTCAGGAGACTGAGGCAGGAGGATCACGAGTTCAAAGCCAGCCTCAGCAAAAAGCAAGACACTAAGTAACTCAATGAGACCCTGTATCTAAATAATACAGTATAGGGCTGGGGATGTGGCTCAGTGGGCAAGTGCCCCTGAGTTCAATCCCTGGTACAAAAAAAATGTATCCAAGGATTTGACATAAAAAAATAAATAAATAAAAGTTTATCCCAGAAGGCATAAACTGACTCCCTTTTCATGCATACTGATAATGACCAAGGGCTCACTGCATAAATTGTGCACAGAAGTCAATATTATGGCACTGGGTTTTTGCAAAAGAAAAGGCTTTATAGCATAGGCAACCTGCAAGGAGCTGACATAGAGCTCAAATCTGCCTTCCTGATCAGTATGTAGTGTGGGAATTTATTAGAAAGGATAGGAAAGAAGTTGTTTATTAATTGAATATTGTGCAGGGGAAATTTTAGAGTTATTTTGTACAGGCTGAAATAGTCATTATGTCTCTTCACAGGCTGCATGTTTCTTTTCTGGGGAAGTTATCATGTTCTGCTTGGGGAATTTTGAGCTTGTGAAGTCAAAAGGTCATTGAGCAGACAAACTGGCTTCTTCTGCATATGTCCATTCTTGAAAAGTCCATTCCAAATCATCCTTGAGTGGATTCTGGAGGATTTTCCTGAATGATAACTTAAGAGCTTTGTTATTTAAGGAATTTATGTCTGGGTGTTCCTAGCTAATTTCAATATTTAGTAATGTCCACTTTCCTTATAAGCATTAATACTACTGGCAAACATGGTCCAAAATGTGCCTCAGACCCCAACAAAAGTCATAAATAACACAACTTCAACTCTGAAAGACAAACAAGTTAATCTAAATTCATTAGCCAGGATTATTATGGACAATGACATAGTCTTTGATTACCTCTTTAACTAGTCAAGGGGAAATTTATGCTCTAGCAAAATCTTCTTTATGCACCTGTATACTACAAAACAGACTCATGAATAAGTTAAAAAATTTGATGGGGTGCTTGAGAATGGGGTGTGTGGCTCAGTGGTAGAGGGCTTGCCTAACATGCATAAAGCCCCAGGTTCAATTCCCAGCAAAATAATCATTATGCAGATTAAAGCAAATGCCTTCTTCATTGACAAGAGTTTGTAGTGGTTTAGAGTCATTCTTCTTGTCCTGGTGCCCAGGGGGAGACAGGTTTACCATTAAACTACACCCCAGTCCCAAAAAGTTAATTTCTACTCTTTTTTTTTGTGTGTGTGGGGGGGTGGGGATGGGGATTGAACTCAGGGACATTAACGACTGAGACTCATCCCCAGCCCTATATTGTAATTTATTTAGAGACAGGGTCTCACTGAATTGCTTAGCAACTCACTAAGTTGCTGAGGCTGGCTTTGAATTCACCATCCTCCTGCCTCAGCCTTCAGAGAAGCTGGGATTATAGGCATGGACCACCCCAGGCGCCTGGCATAATTTCTACTCTTGACTTTAGAGCTTCTCCTACGCCTGCTGTTTCCCAAAATAATCAGCTCAAAATAATCCTTATTTTAGGGTGGCATATTTTAGGGTGACATAATCTAATCTTCTAGTCAGATTTGGGGAGTGGGATGTCCTATATCCTGTCAGTCTTAAATGTTATTCTGCAACCATTGTCCAATCAGAGAAGTCAACAATTCACCCTGCAATAAAAGGATCAGGAGACAGATGTAACTCCAAATTTAGATTATATTCTCTGCAATCTAAACTAAAATCTTGGCTAATGTGAAAATCTGTGGATATCATGGGTGAATACTGCAGGCTGACTTCATCTGCCCTTGGCCTAAAGAAGAGACGGAGGAAGAGCCAGTCATCCCCGTGACATCCAGGAGCTGGCCTGGTACAAGCAGCCAGGCCTTGGTGTTGCTAGGAGGTGACCCTGTGCTCACAACTGGGCCACAGTGACCTCTTGTTGAACATGAACAATCTCACAGAACAGCAACATCAGACAAGGCCACACTCACAATGATGGGCCTAGGGGAAAATAAAACCACTCTGCACCACTGACCTATATCCCCCGGCCCCACCCTTTTTTCTTTCTTTCTTTTATTTAATATTATTTTGAGACAAGTTCTCACTGAATTTCCCAGGCTGGCCTCAAATTTACTATCCTCCTATTTCAATCTCACCGGTAGCTGGGATTACAGGCCAGCGCCACCATGCCTGACTTGGAATCACAGACTTAATGACAAAGGAATTAGGGGATACAGATAAGATATATGGAATCTCAAAAGAAGCTCCCATGAAACACAAGAATGCAGGAAACCTTTGAAATGCAAAACAAGAAACTCCTGAGCAACCCAGCCCATGTCCTTGACCTGTGTCCTTGCCCACAAATGTAACACGATGTAAAGGCAACATGCATGCACTGGAAAAAATTGTGTAACTCTGCCCTGACTCCACTCTAGCTCAGTCCCTAGCTACTATCCTTCTATAATTAATAACATCCCAGACCAAGACAATGCTGTCTCTCCCTCACAAGATGGCCCACAGTCTCCCTTGATTATATATCTTTTTAAATTTTTTATTAGTTATTGATGGACCTTTATTCATTCATTTATTTATATGCAGTGCTGAGAATCGAACCCAGTGCCTCACACATACTAGGCAAGTGCTCTACCACTGAGCCATAACTCCAGCCCCTTGATTGTATATGTTTTGCTTTACCCCAAAAGGCTTCTCTCTCATGGGGTAGCCTGCATTCTCCCATAAATGTATATCTGCTTTCCTAAATAAATATGTCTGTGTCCCTGTCTGATACATGCTGAAATTCTTTTCTGTCACATAAGCCAAGGACTCCACTTATCCTGAGTTGAGGTTCTTCTCTATGGGATCTCCTCCAGGGACTAAACATAAATATTGTCTGATCTACCATAATGACTAACATCCTTGGCTTTTTTTTTTTTTCTTAGACAGGGTCTTGCTAATTTGCTGAGGTTGGATCAAGTTTGTGATACTCCTTCCTCAGCCTCCTGAGTTTCTGGGATCACAAGTGTGCACCACCACACCCAGCTACCCCCACTATGTATTCTTGTGCCCTTCTAGACAGACTTTCCAACATTCACAGTCATAGAATTACCTTTACTCTCTATGGCATCATATTCAGAGCAAATCACTAAATCTTATTCTTTCCACATTTTTGTTGGTGCATATAGTTGTACATAATGATGGGATTTATTGTTACATATTTGTACGTGCACACAATATAACAACATAATTTGGCCAATATCACTCCCCAGCACTTCCCCCTCCCTCCTCCCATCACCCACTGTTCCCTTTCCTCTACTGATCTTCCTTTGATTTTTAAGAGATCCCTGCTCCCCCCACCTTTCTTTTCTTTTTTTTAGTTGTAGATGGACACAGTATCTTTATTATTATCGAACCCAGTGCTTCACATGTGCTAGGCAAGCACTCCACCACAGAGCCCCAGCCCCAGCTCCCTGACCTTTCTTTTCCTTTTTTCTCTCTAGCTTCCACATGAGAGAAAAAACATCTGACCCTTGACCTTCTGAGTTTGGTTTATTTCACTTAACATAATGGTCTCTAGTTCCATCCATTTTCCTGCAAATGATATAATTTCATTTTTCTGAATAAAATTCCATTTGTATATATACCACAATTTCTTTACCTATTCATCCGTTGATGGACACCTAGGCTGGTTCCATAATTTGCTATTGTGAATTGTGTTGCTATAAACATGTGTATGCATGTATCAGTGTAGTGTGTTGACTAATTCTTCAGGATAAATACTAGGATAAATATCTGGGTCATATGGTGGTTCCATGCCTAGTCTTTTGAGGAACCTCCAGACTGATTTCCACAGTGGTTGTAGTAATTTACAATCCCACCAACAGTATAAAAGAGTTCCTTTTTCTCCACATCTTCTCTAGCATTTATCATTATTTGTATTCTTTTTTTTCCACTTTTTTTTTTATTTGTGGTGCTGATGTTTGAACCCAGGGCCTTGTGCACACTAGGTAAGTGCTCTACCAAGGAGCTACATCCCCAATCTCTCTCTCTCTCTCTGGTTCTTAGGATTGAACTCAGGGATACTCAAACACTGAGCCACATACCAACCCTATTTTGTATTTTATTTAGAATCAGGGTCTCACTGAGTTGCTTAGTGCCTCGCTGTTGCTGAGGCTGACTTCAAACCCATGATCCTTTTGTCTCAGCCTACCAAACCACTGGGATTACAGGCGTGCTCTACCTTCCCAGCTCTATTATTTGTATTCTTGATGACTGCCATTCTGACTGGTGTGAGATGAAATGTCAGCTTAGTTTTGATTTGTACTTCCCTAATTACTAATGATGTTGAACAGTTTTTCATATTTGTTGGCCATTTGTATTTTTTCATTTGAGAATTAGTTGTTTAACTCATTTCCCCATTTATCAATTGGGTTACTTGATTTTTTTTTTTTTTGATGTTGAGTTTTTTGAATTCTTTATATATCCTAGATATTAACCCTCTGTCAGAATTCTGAGTAGCTAGCAAAGATTTTCTCCCATTCTGTAGGTTCTCTCTTCACATTTCTAATTGTTCCCTTTGCTGTGCAGAAGTTTTTTAATTTGATGCCATCCAATTTGTTAACTCGGCATTATTCCCTGAGCTTTAGCAGTCCTAATGAGAAAATCCTTGCCTGTGCCTATATGCTGTAGTGTTTACCCTACAAGCAAAACACTAATTTTTAAATCCTTTCTAAAACCATGTAATACAATCCCAAATCTTAAAATAAGTCCTTTCTGATATTCTTTTGCAGAGGTACTGCATATTTCCTTCAACAAGCAATAAATCTCATTTGCTTCACTATAGGGTCTTTATAGTTGTTGATTGTTTGTAGCCAGGACAATAAAACACACTGAAGATCTTACCCTATTCATATACCTCAGAACTAGTTTCTTCTCCCCATTTCTTTCAGCCCACTCCTTTGTCTCTTCTGACTTTCCATTCTCAAAAGAGGAAAATAATTTCTGATATACCTGTTTCATCCTTGGGAAGAGTTCGAAGTACTTAGTATGCAATTAATTATTGTAAAGGTCTGTGGGGTTTTTGTTGTTTGTTTGTTTTTGAGGTGCTAGGGATTAAAACCTGGGCCTTAGCACATGCTAGAGAAATATTCTACCAACTGAGTTACACCCCCAGTCCATAAAAGCTAAACTGTGAATAATTGTTCTAATTGAAATTTGGAATCAGTTCTTCTCTGAAATGGCCCATATTCAAGAAGTTTACTGAGGATTCCTAAGATTTCTTTTCTCTCTTTTTTTATTTCATCAGTGCTGCTGGGGATTGAACCCAGCAGGTAAGGTAAGCACTCTACCAACTAAGCTACATCCCCAGCCCTGTGGGACTTCCTTTCAAAAATATCTTTTCTGCTGGGTTCGGTGGTGCAGGCCTGTAATTTCAATGGTTACAGGGCTGAGACAGGAGGATTGCCAGCCTCAGCAAGGGCAAGGCGCTAAGCAAGTCAGTGAGACCCTGTATAAGGTCCTTGCTTAGCATCTGGATGGCCATCTTAAGTGACAACCACCATTTTAAGGAAAAAGTTTCGATTTCCCACCTAAGGGCATTTCTGAGAAAGGCTCACTACTCCCTCATACCAACCCAACCCCTCAGCACCCACATTAGGACCCGCTGGGCTCTGATTCCTGAGCCTCCCTGATAAAAGTCCCAGAACTCAAGCCTGTTTTGCCTCTCTCTCCTATAGAGAGATGGCCTTTATTTGTCAGCTCTGACAAATAAACTCTCGTGTATCTCTATCTGGTCTCTGTCTTTCATTTCTCACTTACCTGTCTCTCGATCCTCGCTTTCCCTTCACCCTGTCTCTAAATAAAATACAAAATAATGTAGGGACAAACGAGGCAAGGCACCAAAGATAGCAGGAAATAGTTTTATTTGGCTGCAGCCAGGTTCAGAGGGTACAGCCTTTGCTATAATCAATCAATCCCCTGAACCCCGAGTTCAGGGAGTTTCAGAGTTTTATACCCAGTGTGTAAGGGGAGGGGCTCAGAAGTTCCACAGTCTGCAGAAGTTCACATAAAAGCAGCTTTTGCTTGCACTGTTCTGGGCAAGTTAACTCTTCAAGTACAACACCTGAGAAGGGGAGAGCCTCTTTTCCCCTTTCTTTCCTCCCCCTGCCAGCTGTTACCACGGAGCCCATTTGTAACTTATCTTAAAAATGTAGACATCCCTGTGAAGCCCAGCTCAAGGCCAGAGGTCTTGTTTGCACATTTCTTCAAAGTACTATACTGGATACGTTTGTGAAAAACTAGTAAGGGGGTGTCCAGCACCTGGAGTGCTGGTATCTTCTCTGCCAGTGGCCAAGTAAACAGGGTGACATGAAAATAGGAAGTTTATCTACATTGGACTCTTTTGCTGACAGTCCTAAAATCAGCCATGGTGAAGAGGGCTTTTCTGTTGAGAAAGGAGGTGCCACTTCAATAAGGCTGGGGATGTGGCTCAGTGGCCGAGTGCCCCTGAGTTCAATCCCTGGTACCCTCCCACCCCCATCCCCCCAAAAAAAATCTTTTCTTCAAAAGTGGACTCTGAATCCACCCTGAATTTCCATTAAAATGCTCAGATTTTCTTTTTTTTTTCCTGAGTAAAGAGAAGTGGTATTTGTTTGTTTGTTTTTTATAGGGAGAAATGGAACCCAGAGGTTCTTTGCCACTGAGCTGCATCCCTAGCCTATTTATTTATTTATTTATTTAAGGCAAGATCTCCCTAAATTGCTGAGGGTCTCTCTAAATTGACTAGGCTGGCCTCAAACTTTCAATTCTCCTCGCTCAGCCTCTGGAGTTGTTGGGATTAAGGCATGCTTTACCTCCCAGGTAGTTGAGTGTGGAGAGAGATTTTACTGAGGAAAGACTTATCACTATGGAAACAATCTAGATGATCAAAATTACATTCACTTAATATCATTGTCAAAATAAGGATTAATTTGAGAAGATAGGCACATGGAGAAGTGTTCTCAGAACTTGGTGAATTCCTTTTGTTTTGCCTGGGGTTGGTTAGCATTACCACTTAGGGGTTTTCTGAGCCAGCTTCATGTTATACTCAGGTTGAGGATGTCCGGCCATCTAGTGGCCAAATTTCAAAGTGCGCCTAGTTTATTTAAAATTGAACGGGATACTTGGATTTAGTTGGAATACTAAGAAAACCTCATGCATTTCAAGATGCAAAACACACCCTAAGAGGCTGGGGTTGTGGCTTAGTGGTAGAGCACTTGCCTGGCACGTGTGGGGCCCTGGGTTCGATCTTCAGCACCACATTAAAAAAATGAAGGTATTGTGTCCCTTCATTTTTTTATGACTGAAACACACACACACACACACACACACACACTTTAAGTTTTGGGGGGAAACAGGGGTTTGGGAGGTAACTCAGTGGTAGAGCACTTGCTTAGTATGCAAGAGACCCTGGGCTCCATACCCAGCAACACACACACACACACACACACACACACACACACACAAACGGGGATGAGGAATAGTCTGACTTTGCTGAGAAAACAAAAATATTCATATGGGAAAGCTAATGATTTGACTTTGAAGCTGAGGGTCCCGTTTACCATGACTATGTATGACAATGTGTTTTTTGCCTTAAAATAAAAACATTTAGGAGCTGGGGCTGTAGCTCAGTAGCAGAATGCTTGCCTGGAATGCGTGAGGCACTGGGTTTAATCCTCAGCACCACATAAAAATAAATAAATAAAATAAAGGCATTGTGTACAACTGCAAAAAAAAAAAAATTTAATCTAGGCATTTAGTAACTGGACAGGTAAGCAGGTAGATATCAACCTGTGCTTATCCTACACCCTGAAAGAGTGCAGCCAAGCAAGGAGGAAACATAATTTTTGGCCCAGGAAGCCACAGATAATTGTGGAGTTCTAAGAAATACAGAACCGAGAGAGGAGATTTTTTTTTTTTTTTTTTTTGGTACTGGGGATTGAACTCAGGGGTACTGGATCACTGAGCCACATCCCCAGCCCTATTTTGTATTTTATTTAGAGACAGGGTCTCACTGAGTTGCTTAGCACCTAGCCTGGCCGTTGCTGAAGCTGGCTTTGAACTGCGATTTTCCTAACTCAGCCTCCTGAGCCCCTAAGATTACAGGAGTGTGCCATGGCACTCTGCAGAAAGGGGATCTTGATGCATTGAGATTAGAGCTTGGAAAATAAAATCTGTCCACAGACAGGTACTGCAACATGAGGGGACCTGATCCTCAGGGCTCTGAGAGGAGGTGAAACTGGAAAGAATAGGACCAAATCATAAACCAAGTCAAGAAGATCCTGGCCTCTAAATGAGAAAGGAATTAGAGCTAGGTGTAGTGGCACATGCCTGTAATCAGTGACTCAGGGGGCTGAGGCAGGAGGATTGCAAGTTCTAGACCAGCCTCAGAAAATTAGCAAGACCCTCTCTCAAATTTTGAAATAAGAAGGGTTGAGGAGGGAACTCAGTGGCAAAGTGTCCCTCAGTTCAAAATAAACGATAGGGAGAGAGAGAGAGAAGGAGAGAGAGAGAGAGAGAGAGAGAGAGAGAGAGAGAGAGAGAGAGAGAGGAATTAGATTATACTAAGCTTGGTTTTATTGGACAGGCTAAGCTCAAAACTGGACAAGCACAGAGAAGGAAATTTGGAGCTAGAGCAAGGGCAAGGTAGTTGAGAAGCATCAAGTGCAGGTAAAGCTGGTCTCCACTCTAAGGTGAAAATTATAAAAAACAAAACAACAACAAAAACACTTAAAGCATGGAGAGAACAAAGGATTTGCAGCCTGGGAGCCCCACAGATGTGCATCCATTCTATTCACCCTGGACAAACCATTCAACTTTTGAACCTTGGTTTCCTGGCAAAATCAGTAGTTATTGAATCTGTCTGTCCAGGAAATGGGGACAAAAAAAAAGGCCTTGACTTGGTTCTCTACCTAGGGGAATGGCCACTAATTCCTAAAGTGAAGAGGAGAGAAACAGAGGAATCCCATAAAGGGGACCCTGAGATTCATAGCCCAAGTGTTTGTGGTTTAATTCACCCTGGGAGGAGTTGGAAGCTCTTTTCCCTTCCCACTTTCTCCCAGGTAGCAGTGTTAATTCCTCCCCCAATTCACTCCTCACCTGGAGAAGACAGCTGCCTGCCAAGGTTGATGCACCTTTCCTTCCCCTGTCCTGATAACTCCCACCTACTTTTTCATAAACAGCAAAGGAAAGGATAAGAAAAACAGGGCTCTGAATCAGACCTGACAAAGCTGGGAGTAGTGGCCAGCAAGTGGTCATGGGAGAGCCTGACATTGTGACACTGCTAGAGAGTAATGGAACTGAGGTGGGAAATTTTGAGGAGATAGTGTAACAGGGACTTAGGCTGCTTTTGAATTATGAAAATGCAAATTAAAACTACATTATGATTTTATCTCCAGTCAGAATGGCAATTATCAAGGACACAAATAATAATGAACACTGGCAAGGATATGGGGAAAGAAGCACACTATTACATTGCTGGTGGGACTGCAAATTAGTACAGCCACTCTGGAAAGCATTGTGAATATTCCTCCAAAAACTAGGAATAAAACCTCATATGGCCCAGCTATCCCACTCCTCTGTACATATCTGAAAGATCCAAAACCAGCATACTATAGGGATACAGCCACTTCAATGTTTATAGCAGCACAATTCACAATAGACAAATTATGGAATCAGCCCAAAACCCATCAATAGATGAATGGATCAAGAAAATGTGATATATATACACAATGGAGTTCCACTCAGCCATAAAGAAGAATGAAATAATGGCATTTGCTAGTAAATGGATGGAAATGGAGAACATCATGCTAAGTAAAATGAGTCAGACTCAGAAAATCAAGGGTCAAATGTTTTCTCTCATGTGTGGAAGCTAGAGAAAAATAAGGAAAAGAAAGTAGGGGAATTGGAGATCATAAATATATAAGGAAGATCAGTGGAGTAAAAGTAGAATGGAAGGGAGGGAAGAAAGAAGAGAAAGGGGAAGATATAAGGAATGAATTTAACAAAATCATATTATATGCCTATATAAATGTACCAAAAGGATTTTCACCTTTTTTAAATTTTATTTTTTCATTGTAGTTGGACGCAATATCTTTATTTTATTTTTATGTGGTTTCCTCGACCAATCCCCACAGGACACAGTGTCCGCTTGCTGTTCCTGAGCTTGTAAGCACAAGCTCTCTTCTCTCTGCCCTCTGCCCTTTTCCTCTCTTCCTCTTTTTTTCTCTTCCTCTCTGCCCTCTTCCTCTTCTTTCTCTCCTCTCTCTACCCTTTCTCTTTCTCTCTGCTCTCTTCCTCTGCTCTCTTTCTCTCTGCCTCTCCTTTTCTTTCCCTTTGGGCAGCCCCTCAATAAAGTCTCTTGGTTGAATCTCTGTCTCCAGGTAAGTCACTTGCCTTTCAGAGAGGCCCTAAGCAACATAGTGAGACCCTGTCTCAAAATAAAAAATAAAAAGGGCTGGGGATATGGCTCAGTTGTAAGACACCACTGGGTTAAATCCCCAGTCCCCACTCCCCCCCAAAAAAATCAACAACAACAACAAAAACTAAAAAGGGTTGGGGATGTAGCTCAATGATAAAACACCCCTGGGTTCAATCCCCTGTAACCCCAAAATTTTTTTAAAGATTTTGTCCTTCCAAATCACCCCATGATGAAACTGTTCCCTTAAGCAGGAGCCGTCATCTTGTAAAAACTGGATTGCCCCCTTCTAGGATCATAGATCTGATGGATAAACATCCTGACCAACAAACTAAAACTGCCCTCTCAGGGGATAAGGACTTTGGAGGAATATCCTAGAAGAAGGAGAACTGAGAGAATGATCAACCAGACTATAGTTTGACCAAGACTGTTTTATTATGCATACCTCTTGTCCCCTTCCCTAATTCTTCCTGAATTTAAATCTAAAGCTCCTGTCAGCAACCCAAAGACAAGGATAAGATGCTAGATCTCACTTTGCCTTCCCAATATGGACATATTGATTTTAAAAAGTTTTCTTCTTCTGTGTGACTTTTGGGGCAAGTGGCCTGACCTGGTTTGTTGAGACTCTCTGATTCAGGCCTCAGGCCTAGGATTCCCTTAACAACAGAGGCATTCAAGAGGCGTTTGTGCGTCTTGGGGTATAGCTCAATGGTAGTTATCTGTGAGACCCTGGGTTAAACCCCAGCAGTGCAAAAATACATACATACATACATACGTACGTACCATACCCTCTTTGGGATTTGGCTTACATTTTTACTTTCTACCATGATTCTAGTTTCGCAATAAGACGCCTAGATGAGGGCTGGGGATGTGGCTCAAGCAATAGCCCACTCACCTGGCATGCGTGTGACGCTGGGTTGGACCCTCAGCACCACATACAAATAAAGATGTTGTGTCCGCCGAAAACTAAAAAATAAATATTAAAAAATTCTCTCTCTCTCTCTCTCTCTCTCTCTCTCTAAAGGAAAAAAAAAATGCCTAGATCAGACATCAGTAAGAGAACGTATAATAAAAAAAATTCTCTTTCAGAAGTCTGTATTAATCATGCCTTTTTATCTGCAGTAATTCTGATGCTGTGCTTTCCTAAGGATTTGCTGAGCCCAGAGACACTGCCTTTCCCAGAGCTAAACAATTCCTAGGATAGTAAACAACTGCTTGAGAAGCATATTTTTCATTTGCAAATTAACCAATCTCAAACCCACCCCCCTCAACCCCCCCTCCCCTACTGGGCTCCTATACTTTGGACCAATAATCCTCTTCACTAATCACCTTAGGGCCAGGCAACAGAGGAAGCTAGTCCTCCTCTACATCCTAGACCTGTGGAGTCATTCAAACTAGCCAGTTCTAAACCTGTTAACCCTGACTCACCCCCTTTCTTCCCACAGAAACCATAGCAAAGGCCTCTGCTTAGGTTTTTTTCCCCTTTTCCCTCTGCTATTGACCAATCCTGGTGATTCCAGTGTTGCAGTTTTCCTCTTGGGAACTATAAACAAGGAACTATATTTTCAATAAATTATCTTCTAAACAGTTGGTCTCACCATAGCTGAAAATAATAGAACCTACTTTGTGTGTGTGTGTGTGTGTGTGCACAGAGACACAACCCAGGGCCTCACACATGTGAAACTACTACTTAAATCCCCAGCACCCTCCCCCAACCTTTTTTTTTCCAGTACTAGGGATTGAACCCAGGGGTGCTCTACTACTGAGCTACATCCCCAGTTCCTTTTATTTTTTATTTTAAGACAGGGTCTCACTAAATTGCCCAGTCTAGACTCAAACTTGCCATTCTCCTGCCTCTGCCTCCTCAGTAACTGGGATTAGAAGTGTGCACCACCACACCCAACATAAGGGATTCTTTTTTGCATGTTTATCATGAAATCAATTTTTTTCTTTGTTTTGGAATAGTTTTTCACAATTCCTTTGATGAGGATGTCTTCTTTTCTAGAAGTAGAGTGTTAGCAGAAGTCATCGTATAGAATTTATATGCTAATCATTGCTGGGTGCAATGGTGTACTCCTGTAATCCCAGCAACTTGCAAAACCCAGGCAGGAGAACTGCAAATTGCAGGCCAGCCTCATAAATTTAGCAAGACCCTAAGCAACTCAGCGACACCCTGTCTCAAAATAAGAAATATAAAGGGCTGGGGATGTAACTCAGTGGTAAAGTGCCCCTAGGTTCACTCCTCAGTACCAAATAAATAAATAAATAATAAAAATAAAATGTTTATCATTTATCTATATAAGTCTTTTGCACGTACTGCTAGGTCTTTAGAAGTTGATAAATTGGAGTTTAATACATCCATGCTGGGAATTGAACCCAGAGTCTTATGCATACTAGATAATCTATCACTGAAGTATACCCCCAACTCCTCAACATGTAATAAATTTGTATTACAGGAGCATAGCCCCTCAAGTTGCTCATAAATTTCAGGATCTTTCCAAATACAATCCACAGGCAAATAGAGGGCCATCCCCAACACCAACTCCCCACTATCCCTTCTACCTGGATAATAGGATTATTAAATACTTCAACTTCTAACTTTACTATACTTAACTGTTTAAACAAATTACTATATGAGAATGCTCAAATTTATGCCCCTCAATAAAAATTAGAATTTTTCTATTGCACCGTGAATTGTCTAGCATCCAAAAAGAGATGGTACACAAAATCAGATGGCAGAATTATATACACTACAATGGCATTATCCCTGCACTGGCTAACCAAAACACACATGTAAAATATTACAAGTGGAATGTGCAAGGTTAAAACGCAGTGGTGTTTGCATGTATTATGGCACATATCCACCATTATAGGTACCATACACAAGTGCAGTATTATGCCAGAAAGACCATCTGGCCAGGTGCAATGGCGCACGCCTGTAATCTCAGCACCTCAGGAGGATTACAAGTTCAAAGCCATCTTCAGCAACAGCGAGGCACTAAGTAACTCAGTAAAACTCTGTCTCTAAATAAACTACAAAATAGGTCTAGAGATGTGGCTCAGTGGTCTAGTGTCCCTGAGTTCAACATCTGGTAGCAAAAAAAAAAAAAAAAAAAAAAAAAAGACCATCTGAATGGTGAACATTGAACATTCTTCTAAAGCATCCTGTTCCAGCCCCTACCTCTGCCAGTTCTCAAAATAGGTCCAAATAAGCCTGAATATTTTTAATGAACACTCTCAAGTCCTGTCATAGAAAGATAACACATTTATTTATTTTGGTGCCAAGGATGGAACCCAGGTCCTTATACATGCAGGGCAAGCACTCTACCAACTGAGCTATATCCCAAACCCCACATGTCTTATTTGATCTTGGTTGCCAATGCCATCTCAAGCCAGGAGGACACACAGGATGACCTCAAATTCTTTCCCAGATCTAAGTCTTCATTCACATCTGGCTACCCTGATAGCCTTCAAAGATCTCTGATTACTGAAGTACCTTATCTTTCTGTACTCCAAGTTAAGCACTAATAACATAGCCAAGGTACTGATTGAAGACTAATGGACACACAATTTCTACCAAACCTATACAAGTTGAACTAAGATATTTCAGAAAGTCTTGCCTCTAAAACTCAGGAATTCTGCTTTAATTAAATAATGGCTCTGAGCCTAAACTGGTTCAGGGGTGTTGGAACTTATCAAATTAAGTTGATCTTTCCAATTGCACAGAGAGGATTCTCACAATCATCACAATTAACAATGAATAGCTCTTGAGTATACATGGACACAGTGCCTACCCCAATATTAACAAAGAAGGTTTTGATGGTACAGGGAAGATAGTAATGCTGCTGAAAGGCATATTTCTAACATGTGACCAATGCTGCCAGTGGACCAGACTTAGGACCTTGACACAAGGCACTGTGTCAGGGTACTGCAGCAGAACCCCTTGGTGGTGTTTCCATCTGCACAGGTGGTGGAATGGAAGCAGGCTCCCAGAATGTAGTCCCACAAGACCGTGTCTAAGGCCCATTCCCAGAAGCAGCAACAGAAGGAGCTGCTTCTGATGTCCCTGTCCCATAAACCCAGATCTAAGTCTTCATTCACATCTGGCTACCCTGGGAAGAGGTGGGGCTTCGCTAAAATATAAAGCTTTTCCTGGGGACAGAAGGCAGAGATGATGTGTTCTTGAGAGTTGTCTATCCCCATTTTTCTTCCTGCTTCAGAGCAGGACCTTAACTTCCTTTTCCATCTCATGGAGGAGTTTTTTTCAGTACAATCTGCTGGGTTTTATTATTTTTATTTTATTTTTTGCATTATGCAGAATAAGTGTCCCCTTTGGAATTTGTTTCTGTCACTATGAAGCTCTTTGGGTCTGTCTCAGTAAAAGGATATTGGTAATTACCCACCTTTTGGTTTCCACCCACAACAGTGTAATGACTACAGTTAAGTTCAGGCCATTTCTGGAAAAGCAAAGGAAGATCCTGTTGGAAGGAAGGTCGCAGGATAATTGACCCAAAAGTTTTCTTCTTTTGGCCATCTGGAGTGCATAAAGGTGTTGCCAGTTGACAAGCTGAAAAGTATTACTCTTAGTAATTTGAAATTTGATGCTATCAAGGATTGATCCAACCTAAAAGCCCCACAAAAAATAATTGGTCAGTGGTTACACATTGTGTCACTAGGTTCAGAGAACTAGAATTTCTTGTTTGAATCTTATGGCAACTTATCTTAGGACAACAAATTTTATTTAAACAAAATTCAAAATGCTACTGCATTTTTCTCTTTTTTGTGTGTGGTTCTGGGGATTGAACCCAGGGCCTTGTGCATGCAAGGTAAGCACTCTACCAACTGAACTTATACTCTCAGCCCACCTAATCTCTTCTTGAACACTTTATACCTATGTTATCTTTGGAAAGAATCCTAAATTTTTCATTTTATTAGGTTTCAGGGCAGTAACTCATTTTAGTGGGGGGAGGGTACCAGAGATTGAACTCAGGGGCACTCAACCACTGAGTCACATTCCCAGCCCTATTTTGTGTTTTTATTAGAGACAGGGTGTCACTGAGTTGCTTAGTGCCTCCCTGTTGCTGAGGCTGGCTTTGAACTTGAGATCCTCCTGCCTTAGTCTCTCAAACTGCTGGGATTACAGGTGTATGTCACCATGCCCGGTTGCTAGTGAAATTTTTTAAAGTATATAGTCCTTTGGCATTGTGCTTACAAAAGGAATTGAATTTTTATTTGATAGTAATTTATATAAAGAGTTTAGAACTTTTTTTTTTTCTTTTTGGTACTGGGGATTGAATCCAGTGGCATTTTGCCACTGAGCTACATCCACACCCTTTTTATTTTTTTATTGGGGGACAGGGTCTTGCTAAGTTGCCAAGGTTACCAAGGCTGGTGTTGAATTTATGATTCTTTCTTAGCCTCTTCAGTAGCTGAGATTACAGGTGTGTACCACTGGGCCCTGCTAGAGTTTTCATTTTTCCAGTTATCCCAAACCCATTTGTATTTATTTGTAATACACTGAGGACAGAGAGTTAACTAGGTAAATAAGGCTGTGCTTGGCCTAAATCAGTGTCCAGTCTTCATCTGTCCTTGTCCAGGAGTCCAGATCACTGCAAGTTGGCACTAGCTGTGAATTTTCTTTAATACCAATTAAACTATCTTTAATTTTCTTATAATACCATGACTTGAACAACAAAACAAGTATTATTAAATACCTTTGCTACAGATACAAACTGGAAGGTGTAAACCCCATATTTACCTCATACAGTTTCCTTCTCCTGCTCAGTTTGTTGCATAGAATATGGAACTAGTCATCATTATTGATATCTTATTGGTTGTATTGATAGCTTATTAACTGTATTTTCTCAGTCTCCCCTAGTAGAATGTGAACTCCATTTGAGCAGGGACTTATTTTTGTCTCTTTCAGGGCTGTACTTCCAACATGAAAAACATGACTGGCATATAGTAGGTGCTCAACAAATGTTATTGAAGGAATTAATGAAAGTCATCTTTGGCCAAACACCCTAACACTTATGCCATTCCCAGAAATGACCCTGTTAACACTATAGTGTGCTTCTTTCATAATTTCCTTCCGCATATATATGTTCTGATACAAGTCTCCATTAAAAATGAATAACATGTCCCTCAAATAAGGTGCTGAATATTTCTACAAGTTTTCTTTCTTTCTTTCTCTCTTTCTTTCTTTTTAAGATACTGGGGATCAACTCAGGGTCTTGTGCATATCAGGCAAACACTCTACCAGTGAGTTATACTCCCAGCCCTCTACAATTCTTTATTTTTTTATTTTTTATTTTTAGGTGAATACAATATCTTTATTTTTATTTTTGTGTGGTGCTGAGAATCAAATCCAGTGCCTTATGAATGCCAGGCGATAGCACTACCACTTGAGCCACATCCCCAGCCCCCTCTACAATTCTTTAAACAAAAATTACCTTTCTCCATTCCCTCTTGGAGACATAACCAATTAAAGCTATAAATGTAGCTATAATCAGTTCTTTTAATTTTGGTATTTTCACTCATATTTCTCAGTAATGTAGTTACATTATAATTTAGTTATTCTTGTTTACTTTAATTTTTTTTGTACCAGGGATTGAGCCCAGAGGCACTTAACAAACTGAGTCACATCCCTAGTCTTTCTTATTTATTTTACTTCGAGACAGGGTCTTTCTAAAATTGCTTAAAACTTCACTAAATTGTTGAGGCTTGCCTCAAACTTGCAGTCCTCCTGTCTCAGCCTCCCAGGTTGCTGGGATTATAAGTGTGCACCACCACCCCCAGCTCTTATTTACTCTTTACCATGGATACTTTTAAACAAAATAAATGGAACAATATATGGAAAACTTCACATACCCATGAACCAACTTAATAGTAATGAATATTTAACCAATAATATTTTATTTGCTATTTTTTTACTAAAGTTGTATTTTTTTCTTTTTTCTTTTGTACTGGGATTTAACCTAGGGGCTCTTAACCACAGAACTACATCCCCAGTCCCTCAGTCCTTTTTTTTTTTTTTTTTTTTTCAGACAAGGTCCCACTAAGTTTCTGAGTTGGCCTCGAACTTGGGAACTTGGGATCCTTCTTCCTTCTGCCTCAGCCTCGTGAGTTGCTGGATTACAAGCATGCACCATTGCACAGGGCTTTACTGGATTATTTCTAATTATATTCCAAGTATCATATAATTTTATGCATGAAATCAAACAAATTATACAATTCTTAGTCTATTTTATTTTTATTATTATTATTTGGTATGAGGGACTGAACTCAGGGGCACTTTACCACTGAGCTGGATCCTCAGTCCTTTTTATTTATCTTTTAAATTTTTAAAAAATATTTATTTTTTAGTTGTAGGTGGACACAATATCTTTATTTCATTTTTATGTGGTGCTGAGGTTCAAAGCCAGTGCCTCATATGTGCTAGGTGAGCACTCTACCACTGAGCCACAACCCCAGCCCCTATCTTTTTAAATTTTGAGACAGGTTCTCACTAAGTTGCTGAGGCTGGTCTCAAATTAGTGATCCTCTTGTCTCAGCCTCCCAAGTCACTGGGATTACAGATATGCACCACTGTGTCAGGTGTCCATACAATCTATTTTAATATACACTCTAACCGATAAGGACTTTGGATAAAATGATTAAAATAGCATTACTGTATTTAATAACATTATAATTATTCTCTAATGACACATGAAAACTTCCATATCCAATTTTCCTGTTTGACCTAAATGTATCTCTTAAATTTAATGTGCTATTATTAGGATTCAAAAATTATTGTACATAAAATTGTCAAATAAATATTTCCTGTTCTTCTTTTAATCTACAACACATCCTCCTCTTTTGTCTTTGTTATTCCTTTAAAGAGAGACATTATTATTATTATTATTATTATTATTATTATTATTTTGCCAGTACTGTGGATTGAACCCAATTTCTCATGTATGCTAGGTAAGAATCCTATCACTGAACTATATCCCCAGCCTGTGTGTGTGTGTGTGTGTGTGTGTACACCAGGGATTGAACTCAGGGGCACTGGACAACTGAGCCACATCCCCAGCCCTATTTTGTATTTTATTTAGAGACAGGGTCTCACTGAGTTGCTTAGCACCTCGCTTTTGCTGAAGCTGGCTTTGAACTCTCAATCCTCCTGTCTCAGCCTCCTGAGCTGCTGGGATTATACGTGTGCGCCACTGCTCTCAGCCAGTTTATTTTAATTTAAAAAAAAAAAGGTACTGAGTATTGAACCCAGGGGGCATGATACCTTGTTCCCACTGAAATATATCCCTAGATAGTTTTTATTTTTATCTTGCAACAGGGTCTAAGTTACCAAGGGTCTCACTAAAATTGCAAAGGCTGGCCTCAAACTTGAAATTCTCTTGCCTCTGCCTCCCCAGTCACTGGGATTACATGCATACACCCCCACACTTTGGCCAGAGGGGATTATTTTTGACCTATAGAGTTATTCTCATTCTATATTTCACTGTGCATATCTTTGTGCTCAATGTGTTCTACTACAAAGTGCATATATTGTACTCATATGTATGCACTTGGTTAGATTTAGGCTCAATTATTCTAGGAAGAATAGTTGATGCTTTATACTCCAATTGCATCAGATTACAGCCAAAGTTTCCCATCTTTCCTATCGTTTTACTGTAAAGATTGATCTGTGGTTTGCATATTCTTACCTTGATTTGACCACATTATAAATTTTGCCATCAATATTTTGCCTGAATTTTATTCATTGGTGTACTAGTTTGCTATTTTGTTGATGTACAGTCCATGTATCATATAATTCACAATATTGAAGTGTACCAGTCATTGTCTTTAGTATGTGCACAAAATTGTATATCACAATCAATTTTAAGCACTTCCATTCCCAGAAAATAGCCCAAACCCAATACCTGTCATTCCTCATTCTCTCCTTCTCCAGACCCTGACAAACACTAATCAACTTTCTTTTAATTTATTTACTTTTTTGGTGTGGGGGGGACACCAGGGATTGAACTCAGGGGCACTGAACCACTGAGCCACACCCTCAGCTCTATTCTGTATTTTATTTAGAGACCGGGTCTCATTGAGTTGCTTAGTGCCTCATTTTTGCTGAGGCTGGCTTTGAACCCGAGATCCTCCTGCCTCAGCTTCTAGAGCTCCTGGAATTACAGGTGTGCACCACCAACGCCAGCCAATCAATTTTCTTTATCTATTGTAAAGATAAAGAAAATTCCATAATTTTATAATTATACAATCAGCCATAGTATGGATTAAACATTTTGTTTCACATTCATCAGCTGATGGGCATTTGGGTTTTGTTTCCCCTTTTGGCCTTATGAATAATGCTGCCATAATCATTTTTGTGACAAGTTTTTGTTTAAATATCTGCTTTCAATTTTCTTGGCTGTATAACTAAGAGGAAAATTGCTGGATTATGTGGTAACTCTATGTTTAACTGTTAGTGGAAGTGCCAAACTGCTTTTCACATTGTTTGCACCATTTTTATTTCCCACCAGCAGTGCATGAGGATTCCAACGTTTTTCCACAACCTCACCATTCTTGCGATTTTACTTTTTTTTTTTTTCTTATTCTAGCCATCCTAGTAGCCATGAAGTGGTATCACCTAATGGCTTTGATTTGTATTCCTCTAATGACTAGTGATGTTGAGTACATGGAGAAGCAAAGGATTTGCAGCCTGGAAGCCCTGTGCATGTGAATCCCCCCTGGTTCACCTTGGCAAAGCCATTCATCCACTGTGGACCTCAGTTTCCTGGCACAATGAGTAGTTACTGAATCTGTGTCTGTCCAGGATATGAGGATAGGGGAAAAAAAAAGGCTTTGACTTAGTTGAAGGAGGAGAAAAATTGGAAAGAATCCCATAAAGGGGGTCTTGATTCATAGCCCAGGTGTTTGTGGTATAATTCCCCCTGGGAGGAGTTGGAAGCTCTTTTCCCTTCCTACTACCTAGAAAGTGGAATTTTGACAGAGTGTTAACCCCTCCCCCAACATGTCCCTCACCAAAAGGTAGGTGGGTGGTGTGAGATTTCCTGTTTACCTGAAAGCAGGAAAAAAGGCCTTTGCTTAATCAGGAGTTAGTACCACATAGGCCTCTTTATTCTCCTCACCCTGCCCTGGTTAATTCCTACCCATTTTTGTCTAAACAGCAATAGAATGGATAAGAAAAAAGGAGTTTGAATCAGAGCTGAGCCCAAGGCTGAGAGTAACAGCCAGCAGGTGGTCTTGAGAGCAGGGTTCAGATGGTGAGGGTTGGGGAGGAGAGAAGAGTAATGGAGGCAGGAAGTAATGTTGAGTTACAGATGGTCAATGCCCAGTTTTGCTGCCCTGGGGGTTGATGTGGTGAATTTCTTTTAAAAGTGTTTATGAGTAGTTACACTGGAGAATGTGACTGGGGCAGGAGTGACTTAATATCTCACTGGAAACACTCCTATATTTGTGAAGGTTTCTTTTGTTGTTGTTAAAAACAAACAAGAAACAAGGACTACATTGTCTGTGGAAATAAAATAAGGATAAACAAAAATGCTTCAGAGGTCAATTGTTTGGTAACCAAATACCTGGTAGGCTACACAGGGCCTAAGGAGCTCAGAGATTAATGTTTTAAAAGACTGCCCCCCCCAACCCATTCCACCCCTTAGATAAGGTGCTGGGTGGCTACAAACCATACTTCAATATTTTCATTTCCTTAAACATAAATACATGTGTGTCTCCATTATGTGAACATTTTGTTGCAAGAGGACATATCCCTTTTTTTCAAAAGAAAGGAAGATATATATTAGGGCACCAGTTTGGCAGAGGAAACCTAAGAGTTTTTGTATTCCCTTGGACCCAACACATCCCCATCCACCTAGGTGGTGTGCGTGCCACCTTGAAGCAGCCCCTGAAAGGGCTCAGAAAAGGTGCTGATCGATTACCAGTTCCAAGGAATGAACAGAAGGTGACACCTGGTCTTGGGAACTCACTTCTCAATTGGGGAAGGGCCAGTTAAGTCTTTATACAAATGGTAAATTTAGAACAACATCATTTGAAAGTGTACTTTTTAAACTTCTTTTACTTCTTTTTCCTCTAAATATTTTTGCGAATGTTGAATGGTATTTTTTTTTTTTTTTTTTTGGTGGTGCTGGGGATTGAACCCAGGGCTTTGTGCATGCAAGGCAAGCACTCTACCAACTGAATTATATTCCCAACCCTTGAATGGTAAATTTTCTGTCTTATTATACCTTCAGTAATCCTTTGACCTCTCGTCAGTAGGGGACCTTACTTAAAGGTGACAAATAGGTTCTTCTGAGCAACTAGCAAGAAGAGATATTTGCCCCTGGAGTTTCTCAAGCCCACTTTTCCCCGCCCCTACACACCTGGAGTCCTCTAGGATTTCCCACTCCTCCCCTGGGCGGGGCGGTACTTAAGATTTCTCCTGCCTCTCTGCTCCTTGGATTCTTTCAGCCCTCACCCCCAACCGTGAATGAGAAGTAAGCGTGAAGCGCACTGAGAGCTGTCGGTGTCAACCACCTCAGGACCTCAGGCAGCATGGCCTCATCCAGGTAAGTTCTCTTAGCCTTTCCTTTCATTGATGCGGAAGGCTGAGGCCGGGCCCGGGTTGTGGCCAGGGCAGAGCCAGGGCCTGGGTCAGAATCAGGGGTGCTCAAGTATCAGGGGATGTCCTGGGCCAACGTAGGGTGATGTGGACCCGCCCGTGTCTTGTGTTTGGGGGCATTAAATTTTTACCATTGCCTAATTTTTGGGCTCTGGCAAGGGTAGGGAGAAACTCTAAGAAGAGCCCCTTTGGCAGGCCCCATCGGTGGGCCCGGTAGGTGTCCCTGCGGCCAGAAGGCCTGCGGGGAACCAAAGGAGAGGATGTTCTGGAGGTATTCCTTCGCTGCAAGCAATTTCTCTGCACCCACTGCACTGGAATCTTGGTCGCTTTGGGCTGAGTGGTGAAACGGCACTGATGCCCTTCGCTCAGGGTCCCAGGCTCTCCAGAACTTACCTCTAGAGCAGGAACGTTTACTTTAATGAATGTTTGATCTAAAAGAAAGACGGCTTCGTTCCTGCTTTTTTTCCCTTTATTAATTAATTAATTAATTAAATCCAGGGGAAGTGAGCCACTGAGCCACATCCCCAGCCCTTTTTATATTTTTTGAGACAGGGTATCGCTAAATTGCTTAGGGCCTCGTTAAATTGCTGAGGCTGATCTCCAACATGTGATCCTGCTGCCTCAGCCTCCTGAGTCGCTGGAATTACAGGCGCAGACCACCATGCCTGGCTTCATATCTTAATCAGAAAGACAAATCCCAAATTTTCAGGGGAATCTCACAATTTCATCTTTCTAGTTTCTGTGAAATAGGAGGATCTGAAATACTGATCAGCAATACTATTATTTTTCTGAGCTGAGGCAGGAAGCCAGAATCTCTGGCATGCTAGTCAAGCAGTCAGCCATTTTGCTACACCCCCAGTCCATAATTAATAATGAAAGAAATAAATAATGAAGCTATTCAAAGAAATAATTTCAGATACCAAAGATTATGAAACTTAATGGGAATAATACAAGATATCTCTAAGTTGAACAAATTATATGAAGTCAAAACCTCCAAAAGGAAAGAAAACACATGATGGTTATTTCTTTTTAAAAAAAACATTTATTTTTGGTTTTTGGTGGACACAATATCTTTACTTTTTTATTTTTATGTGGTGTTGAGGATCAGGATCGAACCCAGCACCCTGTGCATGCCAGGCGAGCGCGCTACCACTTGAGCCACATCCCCAGCCCCATAATGGTTATTTCTAGTCAAGTGTGTGTGTGTGTGTGTGTGTGTTTGGGCTGGGAAAGTATTCCTGTGTATGCTTGTGTTTCTTGTTACCTTTATTGAGGCAGAAGCATGATATTATTGCAAAGATTTTAAAACCCATGGAAGTTCTAAGGATTTTTAATTTTTTTTTCCTGTTTGTGATTGGTTGCTTGACTTGGATTTTTTGTTTTTGGTATGGGGGATTGAACTCAGAGACACTCGACCACTGAGCCATATCCTCAGCCCTATTTTTGTATTTTATTTAGAGACAGGGTGTCACTGAGTTGCTTAGCGCCTCTCTTTTGCTGAGGCTGGCTTTGACTCATGATTCTCCTGTCTCAGACTCCTGAGCTGCTGGGATTACTAGCCTGCGACACCACACCAGGTTATCAGCCTTTTTCAAAAAATTTTGAGACAGGGTCTCATTACATTGTGTAGCTGGGCTAAATCTTGCAGCCTCAGGATCGTCAGGAGCTGAGATTATAGGCATCAGCCACTGTGCTGACTTCCTCCTCTTCCTCCTCTTCTTTCAACAAGATGAATTTTTAAAAAAACATTTATTTTTACTTATACGTGAACACAATACCTTTATTTTATTTTTATGTGGTGCTGAGGATCAAACCCAGGGACTCACACATGCTAGGCAAGTGCTCTATCTCTGAGCTACAACCCCAGCCCCCAGTTTTTATTTATTCATTTATTGATTTGTTTGTTTGTTTGTTTTGATGCCTGGCATTGGACTCAGGGTGCTCAACCACTAAGTACCATCCCCAGCACTTTTTTAAATATTTTATTGAGAGACAGGGTTTCCCAGAATTGCTTAGTGCCTCACTAAATTGCTGAGGCTGGCTTTGAACTATGGATCCTCCTGCTCAGCCTCCCCAGCCCCTGAGATTTCAGGCATGCACCACCACGCCCAGCTAACAAGATAAGTTTTTTTGTGTGTTCATATTTATCCATGTTTTCTTTGATGAATTTTGAGTCAAATATAAGAAGACATTCCTCAGTCTGTAACCATATAGGAATGAACCTAGGCTTTTAAAAATTGCTCAATGTATATTTAATTCTTGGTTCTATATACAATTTATCCTGGTTTCTTGTATAAGATATGGAACTAAGTACTTTTTTTAGATATTTTATTAGTTGTTGTTGACCCTTTATTTATTTTTATGTGGTGCTGAGAATCGAACCCAATGTCTCACACATGCTAGGCAAGCACTGAGCCACAATCCCAGCCCTGAACTAAGAGCTCTTAGTGAATGGATAACACTGTCCCTCCTCACTGGGGAGGTTACCTTCCCATTTATTAAAATTTTGTTTATCTCTAGGTGAACACTTCCATGTTGTGTTCTACCATATATTTTCATACGTGATGCTTCTAATCATTTCACCAAATATGTATAAACTGTCATATCTCCCCTGGATATTCCTATTGGTGTATTTTCCTTTATTAAAAATGGGGGGGGCAGCTGGGGGAAGAGTCTCAATGGGGGAGGAGTCTCAATGGGGGGAGGAGTCTTCAAAAGTCCTTTGTACTTTAATTGGTTTCAGGATAAATTGAATAACTGATGATCCACATAATCATGAAAATGAATCTTTTTCTTGTAGTTGCTGGTAAGTGAACACAGGACCTTATGCATATTAAACACACGCTCTATCACTTTGCTATTAAATCTTTTTTTAAAAATATTTTTTAGGGGCTGGGATTGTGGCTCAGCAGTATTGTGCTTGCCTAGCACCAGCAGGACCCGGGTTCAATCCTCAGCACCACATAAAAATAAAGGCATTGTGTTGTGTCCATCTACACCTAAAAAATAAAATATTAAAAAAAATATTTTTTAGTTGTTGATGGACCTTTATTTTATTTATTTGTATGTGGTGTTAGAATCAAACACAGTTACTCACACATGCTAGGCAAGCACTCTTCCACTGAGTTACAGCCCCAGCCCCTATTAAATGTTTAAAATGAAAAATATAGTATATCTGTACATTTATTTATAAATGTCTACTTCCTGTTTGTCAAGAATTGTACAGTTTACTTCATGTAGATTTTTGTTTTGTTTTGTATTTGAGGACACACAATTACTGAGCAAAATACCTTGAACTTTTCACTTTTTATTTTATGATAGGTCTCAGTTGCTCAATCAGGCCTCAAACTTGTGATACTCCTGACCCAAACTACAAAGTAGTTGGAAATACAGGCCTAAAAAACCATGCCTGGTTATGTAGAATTTCTTTATTTTTGTTAGATTATTGTTGAACATGTGAACATTTATCTATGTACATTAAATACTTTTGTTCCTATTTTCTAATTAGACATAGATTCATGGAATTGTATCGAAAAAACTATGATAAGTTCCTTCATTGTAAGAAATTTCAATAACTAGAGGTAAAGAGAGAAGGTGGGACAGAGACAGAGAGAAACACAAACAGAAGGACATAAAGAGAGACAGGGCTACCAGGGGATATATACATGCTGGTTGCTGGGGAATGGCACAAAGGCATAGTTCTGTGTCCAAGTGCAGGAAGAGGGCAGGCAGGAAGAAGCTAGTATATACTGTTCCTTTTCTCTCACTCTCTCTTTTTATACTTTTTTGTATGAGGGATTTTTTTTAGTGCCATGGAGTGCTTAACAACTGAACCACATCCCCACCTCTAATTTTATTTTATATTTTGAAAAAGGCTCTCTAAGTGGATTAGACCATCCCTAAGTTACTTAGGATGGATTTGAATTCCATACTCCTGCATTAGCCACGCTTCCCACTGGAATTACAGGCTTGCTCCACCCTGTCTTCTCCTGACAGTATACTTCTTCCAAGCTACCCTTGTGGGCAGTCTGTCCTCTCCTTTCAAAACATGTTGGGGTAGTACCAGTATTAATCTTGTCCAGGAAAAAAAAAAGGAACTATCAAATTCCACTTGATTTTACAGCAGCCCCTTGGGAAGGGGTGGTGGTGGTCTTAAAAAGACACAGTCAAATTGTGCCTTGGTGGTTGACCCCAAGTACAGGGAGTATAAAAAGGACTCCTCAGGGCATCTAGTCGAGCAAGCATGGTGGGACCTGGGGACAACTGAAAATAGGGCTGGTTAGAAGCAGGAGTGTGTGACTGTGGGGGTACCTGGGTATCTTCACAAAAGACTTACAATAGCAGATATTGGGGTTGGGGGGATTCTGTGAGCACATAGGCTCAGCCACCAAAATTTCACCACACAATACTGCCTATGGCTTCTGAGCCTTTCATTGAGTAAAAGACAAAAGTAAGGAGCAGTAATGAGCAGTGCCTTCCTGCACTACCCTCTACTAAACCACCTCTAGAGTGGAAGGAAGGCACAAAGTGAAAGAGGAAATAACACAGCTTCGGAAACAAGGGACCAATGAGTGACGCACAACACTTGTATAGTTGGATGTCAGCCCAGTCCAACGCTAGCCATGGAACATTTCACCTGGAGATCCTCTCACTGATTAAAGAGAACAGTGAAGGGGAACTACCAGGGAAGTGTAAGAAGAAGAATTCATTCCTAATATTCCTTTAGAATATACTATGCACAAAAGGGGTAGGTTGTATGTGTTCAGAAACATTGGGGGGGACTCCCAGTGATACAGTGCTCCAGGAAGAAGGAGGGGGCCATCAAAGGGCCCTTAATGTGGGAGCTACTGCTGCAAAGGGGTGAGGTTGTTGTTGGTGGTCATGGTGGTAAGAAGTCACAAAGTGAACTTGTTGGAGTCCGAACCCTCCAGAAGGAAGCTGGGGTTCTCTGGTGGGAGCTGAGGTAACAGAAGAGGTCGCTGAGGGGCAGATATGGGGTATCCCTCGCATCCAGTGAGGACGATCCACTGGGACCCACAGGAGTGCCAGTACCTGCAGTGTTTTTCCAATAGCAGAATCCCGCTGGGTGGACATAGGCTTTGACACCAAGACCCCATGGCTCTAGTGCTGGGGGTGGGCTTTCCCAGGAAGAACAAGACAAATTCAACAGTGACTTGGGGCGGAGGTGGGGGGGCTAGGGGAAGTTGGAAGAGGTGCAGGCAGTTGTGCTGAGATAGCCTTGGCATTGGATTGGACGACTGGGATGTGGGCTCCGGGTTCCCTGGGTTGGTCCACCAGGGTTCTCTTTGTCTCTTCTAAATGCCTCTCTGATGCTTCCGTGCCTGTGTCCTGCTTAGAGGTGAAGGGGTCCTGGTCTGGTCCCTGGAAGGGAAGAAATCCAGAAAGATCAGGAGAATCTCAGGAGAGAAGTATCATAGAGAAAGGTATGGAGAAATGAGAGGGAGCAGGGGGTAGAGGTAGGGGGGAGAGAGAGAGAGAGAGAGAAACTGAAACAGAGAGAGAGGGAGGGGAGAGAGAGAAGGACTATACATAGATAGAGAGGCCTGGATCTGGGAGAGATGTTGGGGGGTCTGAGCTCAGGAATAGGCTCGGCAGGCAGGTGCCTGTATATAATGTGCTTCTACTCTCCACAGGATACTTCCTCCAGGCTACTCTCTGGGCAGAGAGGTTGGGTCCTATGTGTTCAGCACCCCTTGGGGGGACTCCCAGTGATACAGTGCTCCAGGCAGTAGCACTTGATGTGGGAGCAACAGCTGCCCATGGGGGGTGGTGGTGGTGGTGGTGGTAAACAGTCACAAAGTGGGATTCTGCTGTCCACCCCCCCCCCCCCCCCCGGTTCAGGGTGTCCAAACAGGAGGGAGGCCTTTAGGTTTCCAGCCAGGCATACCTGGTGGGAGTTGGCGAGGGTCGCCCACTGAGACCAGTCCACTTGGCAAGGAGAACTGTGTGTGTGTCTGTGTCTGTGTCTGCCTTCAAAGTGCATCTGGATATCCTCCCAAGGGACCTACCCCTGGCAGGGTTTGGGGGTTGGGTGGGTGGGGGGCCTGTGTGAGCAAATGGGTCCGGGTACCACCGTGTCAGCCCAGACTTGACTCCTGTGGTTGTCTGTGTCTGTCCTTGAGCCCACGCTGGAACAGGGCCCCCGAGTGTGCCCTGCCAGTGTGCCATTCACAATGCTTCCAAGCCCCAACTCCCCAGCCACCCAGGGCAGGCATTGGCCTTGGCAGCAACGGGCGGGGGGGGCGGCAGTGCCCTCAGCCCAACTTTTCCTGGAGGACTCTCCCAAGCAGTGCGTGCCAGGCCAGAAGGTTTGGCCACTGCAGCGGGTCAGGGCTACTGGCTGGGGTGTGGGGGCGGGGCGGGGGGGGGGAGAATCCATTCCCTTCTTTTCCCACAGGCCGTGGCAGAGGCCATCCCCTCGGGTCCCTGCCTTGTGGGTCAGAGCCCAGGAGCCCAGGAGCCCAGGATGTGGGACGGAGACCGACCCGGGAAATCTGGCTTCCCCAGGGCGGACAAGATGGCAGAGCCGCTGCCGCCATGTTAAGAGTCCATGTTGTCCTCCCCTCAGAAGCAGGTTGGCGTTTTTTACTCAGCAAAGGGCGGAGGGAGCAGACCGCAGCGAGGGCAGTTGGCATTCGAGGAGCAACACTGCCATCAAGAGGCACATTTGCCTTCCCGCCAGTATGGCGGGTGCCATCTTGGTTAACTGGCGGGTGGGGAAGGGGCGCTCGGGCACCCCGGCTACCAAGGGGAGCGAACACTGGGCTCAGGGCAGGGGCTTGGAAGGCCTCCCTGGGAGGTCCCTCCAGCTCTGGAGGCCAGGCAGAAGCCAGGAGGAAGGAGCCCCGTGGCCGCCGGGGACTGCGCAGCCGCCAGGGACTGCGCAAGCGCCAGGGGAGGCAGCCCACGGAGGCGGTCAGCCATTGTGGCTGGCGGGTGCCGCTCGCTCGGGAGTCCCAGGATCAGGAGTCCTGGGGCGGCTCCCTGTGTGAGGGATCCGGGTTGCTTCTCTCCCGAGGGGTCCCACGAATGCCAGGGGTGCCGGCCTGGGGGCCGGGCAGCCCTTTCTGGCTTCGGGAGGGGGCGTGTCTTTTCAGGCGGGAGGGCGGGTGTGGGGGGCTCTGGTCCTCAGCCTCGGCCCTGCCACCGCCTTCCCCAGGGCGCAAACCGCAAACCCTGAGACCACCAACCGCCACCCAACCTCCAGGCCATCCCGGGCCACCCCACCCCCTAAGCCCCCTCCCACCCCCTACATCCTTGGGGCCTGGTGGCTGAGTGGATCAGAGGCGTGTGTCTCTCCAGAAAGTCAGCTGGGGTCTGAGTGTGTGTGTGTCTGTGTGTGGGGGTGTGGGGGGTGGATTGGAGAAGTGGGTGATACATTTGTGTTGGTGGGGAATTTCCAGGAGCCCTGGTTGGTGGTTCCCAGTGCATAAATAGGCGTTGTAAATAGCTTGTGGTATATATGCTGTCTTCCTTCTTTTTACACTATATTTCCTCCTGGTTACTGTTTTTCGGGGCCCATCTTATCCACCAGTTCAGCCCTTGTTTTTACTGTGAGCTTTAATGTGGTCCAGGCGCAGGGAGTGGTGTCCAAGTCTATTAGATATTCTTGGCAGCTGCTGTGGCTGGGGTGGCGGGGTTAGTGGTGCTGGCAAGAACACAGAGGTGTTGGCTTCTGTCTTGGCTCTCCAGCTCAGCATTCAGGGCGTTCAAACAGGATCCCTCTAGGCATCCAAGTGGTTGGCCTGGTGTGAATTGGGGAGCAACCTACTGAGAATAAGCCGTCAGGGAAGTATGTGTGCGTGTGTGAGTGTGTGTCTGTCTCTGGAGTTGTACCTGTGTGCCCTTTTAGAGGACATGGGTTTGTTGTATTTTAGATTGGGATTGCAGAGTCCAAGCCCTCGGTGTGGAAATGGGCCCCAGGCAACAAAGTTTTAGCACACAGTGACTCCTCTGGGTGCCTGTTCCCGTCCTTGTTCCTGAGGTGAAAGTGACCAAGGAGTGCTCCCTGCCACTGTCCCAGCTACAATGGTAAATCTGAGGGCAGGCGGAGGCCTTGGTCACAACCAGGTGCCCAGAGTCCAGGAGCCCATCCTTTCCCTGAGGACTCCCCCATGCAACTGGTGCCAGGCCTGGAGGTGAAGGCACAGAGGTGTGCTGGTAGGCACACTGGCTTGGGCATCTGGGGTGGGGGATTCCTCTGGTTTTTCTCCCTTGCATACCTCAGGTTGTAAGACCTGGATGTGAAGGGTCGGGAGAAGAGGGCTTCTGGCTTGCTGTGAGCGGCCAAAATAGTGGCTTGTATAGTGGACCCAATAATTTTAATGCACAGTGGAGCCAAACATGGGAGTAATAAACAGTAATAAACACTATACCCAGTATACATACCAATTAAGTTTTAACACTACCAAGAACTGAAAAACATCTCCCAAAAGTGTGTTTGGGACCCAATCTTTAATGTTTTTCTGAGTATGAACTATCATATATGCTAGTTTTCTTATGTTGTTGGCTATATCCTTAACTGTTTGTCTATTGGTCATTTATTTGGATGCAACAATCTGAGCTGTTGAACTCTCCACATATTTCTTTTTTCTCAGCCAGTCAGTAATCTAATGTTAAGCAGTTTTGATAGTTAGGCAGTTGCATCTGGGTGTGTTGTGGTTAGGAGGTCAAAGGCTGTGGCAGTCTGATTAATAAAAATTTTTTCCATCTGATATTTAAACTCTTGGCCAGTACAGCATGTGAGTAATTGTGTTTAGCATATCAATAGGATTCTATCACTTCAACTGCCATTCTGTGCCCAGGTAGTGGTACGTACCATAAGTGGCAATAATCCTCTGGTGTGGCTAATTACCTTTACCCCAACATTGGTGACCTCCTAAATCAAATTCCTTCCCAATGGACCTCTATTTGTTTTCCAAAGAGTCATCCATTATAGCATTCTTCTGGCAGGACAGGTCCTAAATATATGTTTTACCACTTCTTGGTTATAATGGATTGTCTTGACACATGGTTCACATAATCTCCATGGTTGGAATAGGAGTAGTGCAGAACCCCTTAAGGTTATCAAAAGAAACCAAACCAAATAATAGAGTATCATTTTGGTTAGCATAGGTTAAACAGCATAAATTAACTTATAAATTAAGCCAAATAATATCCAACAAATCCTAGAAATTTACATAAGCAAGATTTAAAAAAAAAGTATAAATGCAGTTTTGTTACCCAGAGTCCAGTCAGTAGTAGTTACTGTTATTAAACCAATTGCAAAAACCAATTAGAGAACTATGTGTGTATCTAGAAGCAAGGGGTGGCAATGCATAAAATGTATAAAATCTTAGAGGTTGAAAGAGTTCATTAGTCCTGGGGGAAGTTTATCTTTCACCATGCATTGATCAGCCAGTCCCTTCCATGTGACTGAAACAGGGCCGAAGTCTCCTCACGCTTTGGCTGTGAGTAGACCAGTCAGCTTCCTGAGTGACTGGAGTAGGGCTGTTGTCTTTCTGATCCTCAAGCTTCTCTGGTGCTCCTTTTTTTTTCCAGATGGTTAGCTTCAAGGGCGTAGCAGCATCTGGAGTGCACTCCGCAGCTGCAGGCTTCAGTGTGATGTAATGAATCCCGGGACCTATCTCTACAACCTTACTGCAGTTTAGGTGGATAAAATAACAGTGAAAGGGCCCTTCCAAAGAAGTTTAGGAGTTGAATATTCCATTCTTTGACCCAGACTCAATCTCCAGGCTTGAAGGAGTGTGGATCTGTGGTCAAACTTACTGGCAATCTTTCTCTAACCCATTGGTTGAGAACCTGTAAAGTTTTCCCTAAGGCCTAAAGCTGTCATCTCAGGGCTAATTCTCCTATCTCTCTTAAGTCTTCCAATGGTCCTCTAATAAGAGGGGGGGCCTCACGTACATTATCTTATAAGGAGAGAATCCAGTCCTCCTAATGGCAGTGGATCTAATCCTCAACAGTGTAATAGGGAGAAGTTCATCACAATGTGTGTCTCCTGACACAGCTTACCCAATTGACACTTAAAATCCTGTTCATCCCTTCAACTTTACCAGAACTCTGCAGCCTATAGGCAGTATACAACTTCCATCTGATGTTTAAACTCTTGGCCAGTAATCACCTCTGCCCAAAGCTGGCCAATAGTTATTGGGATACCAAATCTGGGAATAACTTCCTGGAGAAGCATCCTGGTTACCTTCCTAGCCTTTTCAGCCTTTTGGCTTCCACCGAGTCAGAGTATAAGCACACAAAAACCAAAAGTTATTTATAGCCCTGTGAGCTGGTAGTTTGGTGAAGTCTACTTCCAAATCTTCAAAAGGTACTCCTCTTATAGTTGGATTTCTGGTGAAAGCTTTGGCCCCTGACAAAGATTGTTGTGAGCACAAACCTCACATTGTTTACAGATGCTTGTGAGCCTGGGGGACATAGAATTTTGACTCAGAACTGTCTCAAGTGCTGTATGTCTAACTTGTGTACTCCTGTGGAACTGTCTGATAAAGGCTGGGGCTAGAATCTCCGGGATGGCTATGCTGGTCCTCAGAAATCTCCACCATCCACCTGGGAGAAAATTTTCTCTTTCAGTCTTAAACCATTTACTTTCATGTTAGGAATATGGCTCCCATTCTGTTAGAAGGTCGGTCAGGCAGAAGGGCAACATTTAACCTGGGACTGGATTTTTTCCCCATTTCTTGCAGGCAGCTAACCTGGCCTCTCTGTCAGCTCTCCAGTTGCCCTGAGCAACCACAGTGTTTCCCTTTTGATAACCTTGGCAATGTATAATCACAACCTTTCTGGGAGCCCACACTGGGTTCAAAGTTTAAGAATTTCTTGCCCATACATTATGTGTTTTTTTTTTCTTCTCCTGAGCTAATTAGCCCCTTTTCCTTACATAAGGACCCATGAACATGAAGGGTGGTGAACGCATATTTTGAGTCTATGTAAATATTCACAGACTCCTGCTGTCAACTGAAGTACTCAAGTCAAAGCAATAAGTTTTGCTTTTTGTGCTGAAGTTCCCTGAGGCAGAGCTTCTTCCTCAACAGGGGAGTCCAGGATGACCACTAACATATCCAGAAAAACATACCCCATCTTTTATAATACTGCTTTCATCTGTGAAGTAGTCCACATCAGGGTCCCTGAGGGGCAGATCTGTCAGGTCTGATCTGCTAGAGAACACTTCATCAATGGCTTCAATATAGTTGTAATCAGGTCCAATGGGCAGCAAAGTTGCTGGGTTTACAGTCTGGATGACTTCAATATGGATATGTGTGTTTTCACATAATATGTCCTGGTATTGACCATTCTCATAAGTCAACCAGTATTGTCCATTGTACTCTAACAATGTCAAAATTGAAGGAGGAACCCTGAAAACCAATTTTTGTCCCATAGCCAGTTTATCAGCTTCAAACACCAGAGGATCTGTGGTTTCAAGGGCCCGTAAACAAGGTGGCCAGACTTGGGCTACAGAATCCAGCTGTTTGGATAGATGTCCATGTCCCCAGCACCTGAGTCAAGACTCCTACAGCCACTCCAGACTGTTCATGGATATACAGAAAGAAAAGCTTTGTGAGGTCAGGGACCCCTAGTCTAGATGCGCTGGGAGTGCTTGTTTAATGTCCTCAAAGGCCTTTTGCTTTTTTGGCCCTCATATTAGAGGATCCCATTCTCCCCCCATTGTGGGTTCATAGAGGGGTTTTGTCATAACTGAAAGTTGGGGATTCGTATATGGCTGAATCCAGCAGCCCCCAAGAATTCTCTAGTCTGATGGCAGGTTGAAGGGACTAGAATTGAGCAGATCTCCTGTTTCTTTTGAGGTCCCATTGCTGTTGTCTGTTCTGTTGCTGAGTCAGATGGTAACCAAGGTATTTGACTTTTTTCTTGATAGATGTGGGCTTTTAAGTCAGAGTCCAGTGCTGTCCCAAGGATGGTGTACCCAACCCCCTTGGAGGAACTGTCATTTAGGGAAGGGAAGCATACATAGAGCCTGTGGCGCCTTAAGATGCAGGATTTTTTTTTTTTTTTTTTTTGGTTATCTCCCAGTGCAGGATCTTGGCTAGTGGGATTTTCCAACTCTTAAATCTAATGTAAATCTTAGCAGAGACTGATGACCTGGGACATCATTTGTATAAAATGCACCTATGTTTGGGCTGTTTGCTGAGGTTGGAGGGCAGTAGTGTGGTCCCGTGCACGTCCTGGTAAGGCAGCCACGTTGTGCCCACCTAGGAGTTGCTCTTTGTCTGCGTGGTTTCCTCCTCCCGGTGGGAGCCTGCTCTAATTGTATATAGTAGTTGCCCCGCTTGTGTTTTTGTTCGCTATGTCTGGGTGCATGGGACTCCGTGGCCCTTTCTGCTGGTGGCTCATAGCATGTAGCTTGGAGCCAGGGTGGCATGTCCTTTTGGAGTGTGTGTCCTATGGCCCACTATTGGCTGTTAACATTAACTTATTCCCAGTGTATTCTTGGGCCTGCAGCAGCTGAGCCCTCCTGAGGCCTGGGTCCTGTACATCAGATACAGCTGTGTGCATCTATCGGACCCCTGCCATTTTCCTCCCTCATCAACTTCCAAGCAAGTGGGAAGAAACCCAAAGGAGGGGCTAGGGCCAGAGGCTGGAGGAACACATTTGATCCTACTCTGTTCAAGGCTTAGCTTTTGAGCATGGTAATGGGTCCTTGCCCGCCGGGGCCACTGGTGGGTTCCCTTTTTATCTAGCCACTTTTTTTAAAAAATAAACATTTGGACCATTGGCTTTTTTTTTTAGTGAGACCCCCCCCCCCCCCTTTGAGTGACCTCTAGGTTTCTGGTGAGCACAGCTATAAGGAGATCCATCCTCCTCTTTATCTTTTTGGTCTACCTGTCTTTGAGTTTCTGGGTCTCGATTGATGAAAACTGGTGGCTACCTTAATCAGCTCACTGGCATACTTCTCAGTAAAGCCCTCTAGTTTTTGCAATTTTGGGGAAATGTCACTCTGAGCCTGTCCCACAAAGGCTGCACCCATTGCTTGCACCTGTGCATCTCCTCACTGATAAACTTACATTGCGGCTGCTGTGCTTGTAGGTACCCCTCCTCCCCCAGGTGCCTCTGGGCAAGGAGAGGGGTGGGAGCCACAGTGGCCTGGACACTCAGCTCTGAGTTACTTGGGCACATCTCTTTTGATCATTACTGCCAGTTTCATAGGGCAAAGGGGCCTTAGGCAGATGTGGGTGGGGCTGAGAGAAAAGTTCAGGGCTATCAAGGGTGAGAGAAGGGAGATGCTGGAGCAGCAGGAGGCTTTGCTGGTCTCTGTCTACAGATGCACTCTGGTTTAGGGCTGGCTCCGATTCCTTATAACTCTTGGGCACAGGTTTGTTTGTTTGTTTTGTTTTGTTTTCCTCTTAGACTTCCTATGAGGGCATCTTTTTTTTTATTTTTTTTTATTTTTTAGTTTTTCCGCGGACACAACATCTTTGTATGTGGTGCTGAGGATCGAACCCAGGCCGCACGCATGCCAGGCGAGCACGCTACCACTTGAGCCACATCCCCAGCCCCCTATGAGGGCATCTTGATATCTCTTTACCTTTAGATTTTCTTCTTTGTTGGGGCCCCATCCTAGGTCTGGATAATGGGCTACATCAGATCAGTCATGGTCCAGGGTTTCTCTGTGTAGGAGGAAATATGATTTTCCCAGCTTATGAGCTCAATGGTGGAGAAAGGCTGGCACACAAAACTGCCTTGTCTCCCTCAGACGTTTCCCTTCTGGTCAATATGGGCAGGTCCTTTAGTCCCTTGCAGGGGCATCTGGAGTGCTCTCATATTGTGACTCTGGTCTTGACAAATCTCCCATCTTAATCTTGGGAGGTGAAAGAGTCTTTGGTTCTAGGAAGCCTTTGGCTCTGAGGACATCAAGGAGGAAGGAATAGACAGTATTGGGGGCCATCATTTGTTGCCTCTGAGGATGAGGAGGCTGAGGGGATAGTCTGCTGTCCCAGTGGTCTTGGCAAAGTTGGGTAGAGTGGCACATAAGGTGGTGGGTCCTCTACTGGCTCGCAGGGAAAACTGTTTCCCTTCCTGTCTTTCCTCCCTCAGGTTTTCTGTTTAGCTGCTTTCCACTGGGTCTTGGAGACCACTATGCTCCTGGCTAACATCAGCTTGGACTGTCCATCTAGACAAGCTCTAAACCAAGGGGGTTGTTTCTGTACTATCTCTCTCTCTCTCTCTCTCTTTTTTTTTTTTTTTTTTTTGCGATGCCAGGGATTGAACCCTTTTTTTAAAAATTCTTGCTGGATTTTTTTTTTTTTAATATTTATTTTTTTTAGTTTTTTTCGGCGGACACAACATCTTTGTTTGTATGTGGTGCTGAGGATCGAACCCGGGCCACACGCATGCCAGGCGAGCGCGCTACCGCTTGAGCCACACCCCCAGCCCTCTGTACTATCTCTTGCCAGCAATCAGTATAAGAGAATTGGGTCAGAGGTTCCAACAACAATCAAAAGAACCTCAGCAATGACTCTCTTGGGTGGGCCATTCTAATTCATAGAGTGTGTGCAACCTTTGTGGGGTGAGTTTTGCCCCACAGTTACCATTTTAACCTTCCTAAAGGTTTCTAACACACACTTCAGAAGGCTCAGTTTCCTTTGTATGCCTCCCATGTTCCACCCTGCATGGGTGTCGCCCATTTAGGACAAGACTCACTTAGTCTGTCTCCAGCCATTCTCCCTTGGGGACTTAGGGCCCTCTTAGCCTTGCAGGTCAGTATCAACCCCCGACCTGGAGCTTTCACCTAGACATTGGTTGGTGAAATTCTGCCATAGACTGTATGAGGTGCCACAGAACCACAGATCAGGACTCCACACTTGCTTCGGCCTTCGGGTTGGGTCGGAACCCTTCCCTTTGTCTGTCTCATTCATACATTTTCACACAGACAATGCCAGAACAAAATTTCTATACCATCCAAATTCCAACAATTCCAAATCAAACAAAAAGGGAGTCACGGTTTCCCCTTTGCTCGCTAACCCCAAACAGAGACTACTCCAGCGACACCCCAGGTCCATTTCAGCTCCAACCACTTTGGAGGGTACTCAGGACCCAACAGAGGTTGATTAAGCCTCTCTTCCACCTGCTTAGGCCTCTAAGGGGAATTCAGGTGGGCTGCAAAAACAAATGGACCTGGGTCCTACTTGTTCAGTTGGGTAGTGCTCCAAACCCTAATTCTGGTTCCTGCTCCTGTGTGGGTTCCATTGTGCTCCAGGGTGGCAGCTCCAGGGTGCCAGTTGAGTGGCCTCTCCTTCAGGCCAAGATTTGCCTGTGCATGCTAAAGGGAAATACTGTCTCCCACTGCCCTGGGGAAGCTGGTCCCCTGAGACAAGAACGGCAGAACAGCAATCCCTATGTCTCACGTCCCATCTGGGTCACCAAAAATGTTGTAAGGACAGATGAGGCAAGGCACTGAAGATACCAGGAAACAGTTTTATTTGGCTGCAGCCAGGTTCAGAGGACACAGCTTTTACCATAATCAATCAATCCCCTGAATCCGGTTCAGGTAGTTTCAGAATTTTATACCCAGCATGTAAGGGGAGGGGCTCAGAAGTTCACAGTCTGCAGAAGTTCTCATAAAAGCAGCTTTTTCTTTCACTGTTTTGAGCAAGTCAACCCTTCAAGGACAACACCTGAGAAGGGAAGAGCTTCTTCTCCCCTTTCTTTCCTCTCCCTGCCAGCTGTTACCATGGAGCCCAATTGGTAACTTCTCTTATTTTAGAAATGTAGACACCTCTGTGAAGCCCCAGCTGAAGGCCAGAGGCCTTGTTTGAACATTTCTACAAACTACTGGGTACGTTTGTGAAAAATTAGTAAGAGGGTGTCCAGCACCTAGAGTGCTGATTTCTTCTCAGCCAGTAGCCAAGTAACATAGGGCAACATGAAAATAGGAAGTTTATCTACAATGAACTCTTTTGTAGAGACTCTTTTGCTGACAGTCCTAAGATCAGCCATGGTGAAGATTTCTGAAGAAGCCCAGTTAGGAGTTTTCTGTGGAAAAAGGGGATGCCACTACACTGGCTTAGGAAGGGAGACCCTCCAGGGCACCAGTGGCTAGGGTCCTCCTCTGCTCATCCCCTGTCACCCCCTGACCCATCACACATCATCCTTCCCCTGCTTACCGCCCCAACAGACCAGCAACTGCCACGTGATCGGGCCATGCCTGAGACCTCTCATACAAGGGACCCAACTTCCCTCCAACCCTGCCCCACATCCTTCCCCCACTTCCTCCAGGCCACTGTGGTTGGGGAGCCTGTCCTGTCCTGTTTGTTCAACCCTGGTTGGTGGCCCTCCCAGGCTTCACTGTGGTCCAGGCCCAAGAAGTGGGATGTCAATGTCCAGTAGACGTCCTCAGTAGCTGCTGCGGCTGGGGTGGCAGTGGTGGTGGTGGTAAGAAGACAGAGCCGTCGGCTTCTGCCTGGGCTGTCCAGCTCAGCCGTCGTGGCATTCAAACAGGAGGCCTCTGGGGCTCCAGGTGGTGGAGCTGGTGGGAGTTGGGGGGAACCCACTGAGATGAGGCCAGCCAGGAGGTGGCAGCATCTCTGTGCGGGCGCCTGTGCGTGTTCATGTGTGCCTGTGCATGTGCGAGTGTGTATCTGTTCCCGGAGTGGTACTGGGTGCCCTCCCAAGGGACATCCATTTGGCGGATTGGAGGTGGGGTGGGGAGAGAACAAGCCCTCGGTGTGGAAATGGGCCCCGGGCAACAAAGTTTCAGCACACACTGGCTCCTGTGGGTGTCTGTGCCTGTTTTTGAGCCCAGGGTGGAAGCAGACTCATAGTGCTCCCTGCCAGTATCCCAGCCACAATGGTAAACGCGGAGGGCAGGCAGAGGCTTTGGCCTCAATTGGGCGCCTGGAGCCCAGGAGCCCGGCCTTTCCCAGAGGATTCTCCCAAGCAGCTGCTGCCAGGCCAGGAGGGGAAGCCAAGGAGGAACGCCAGTCAGGCGCACTGGCTGCAGCATCTGGGGGCGGGGGGGGGGGATCCTCTGGCTTCCCTGCCTTGCAGGCCCTAGGCGGGGAGACCTGGATGTGGAGGAGTGGGAGAAGAGGGCATCTGGCTTGCCATGGGCAGCCCAAACAGCGGAGTTGCTGCCATGTTAGACACCAACAGGGACTCCCAAGTGGCTTTTCTGCTCTCTGCAGAGGGTGGAGGGAGGGAACCTTAGGGATGGCCGCTTGGCCTTCGTGGACCAATCGAGCCATCCAGAAAATTGGGATGCTGTGCCACCTATCTGGCGGGTACCATTATGGAACTGGTGATCATGGGGAGGGGGTCCATCAAATCACCCTGGCCTACCCGCTAGGCACCCAGGCAGTTTCTGACCAGGATCCTAATTGGGATGACAATACCACTGCAGGATTAGCCCTGAGGCACCAATTTTCCACTTGCCTAGTTGTCGGGTAATGGCATATGCCATTGTCTCCCTCTCAGAGGTCATAGAAGCCAAACCTGTACCACCCCACACGACTAACCAGCAGTTGGAACTCATGGCGGTCACCCGCACTTTTCAACTAGCTGCAGATGTTTCCCTCTATATACTGATTCCAAGTGTGTCTTTCACATTCTCCTTTTGCATTTGGCCATATGGAAATAGAGGGGACTGTTGACCACCAAAGGCACCTCCATAACTAAATCAAGCTTCATCACTTATCTTCTCAGGGCATCTATGCTTTCTTCAGAGATTGGGATTGTTCATTGTCAGTCCCATCAGTCTGACTCCTCACCCATCACTATGGGTAATTCTAAAGCTGACCAAGCTGCCTGGCAGGCAGCCATGTTACCATGCCCCACTATTGCTGTCATAATTTCAAGTATACCCCCCACCTCATCCCCATCTAAACGGGACCTCTTCTACTTACATTCCCTGTTCCATACTAGCCCTCAGAATCTCAAATTCCTCTTACAGAATTCTTCCCACTCACCTCAGATGATGCTAGGCTCATCCACAACTCACCACTAAATGCATTATTTGTCAAATAACCAATCCTAATTCCCTTCTCAAGCCAGGCTCCTTTCCTGCCCACCAGGCTCTATCTCCCATCCTTGTAGACACCTTCTCAGGATGGGTGGAAGCTTTTCCTACCACCAACAAAAGGGCATCTACGTTTGCCTCTGTTTTGCTATCCGGTATCATCCCAAGATTCAGGGTCCCCACCTCCTTGCAATCAGATAATGGCCCTGAGTTTACCTCTCAGATCACACAACAAATTGCTGGGGGCTCTCCACATTCCCTGGAATCTACACATCCCCTATCACCCCACCTCTTCAGGCAAGATAGACCGTGTTAACTGCACCCTAAAGGAGACCCTCACCAAGCTCTCCCTCGAACTACATCTCGACTGGGTCAAACTTCTCTCAGTCACCCTGTTTTGCCTACGGGCATTCCCCAAAAGACCAACTCAAACATCCCCTTTTGAGGTGATGTATGGACTCTGACTCCTACCATCTGGGGTGACCCGTTCACCCTGAATTCTTTCAGAACATCTCAGTCATCCCATTCTTAGTCTTGTCTAAACACAGATTTGGAAACAGCAGGAAATTCTATTACCTGATCCCTCCATGTCACACATCTCTTTCCCCTTAACCCCAGGTTCTCCTTCTGGTGACATACCTACCCTGACACCTAAATGGAAGGGTCCCCTAAGGGTTATATTATGCACTCCCACCACTGCCCGACTACGTGAATCCCCAGGCAAACTGACTTCATGGATTCACATTTCCAGGCTGAAACCGGCCCTGCCTCTGACCAAGGGAGCCCAGACTGACCGTCCACTGTCCTCCTCCCACAAATACGTCTGCTCCACCACTCCTGAGAATCCTTTAAAGCTCCACATCTCATGCCTGAGAGTTCCTTCCCCCCTTCCTGAGAAAGACCTTCCTCAGCAATCCCTCACAACAACATGCCTCACTCTCGTTCCACCCTTCTCTTTGCCACCCTCCTGGCATCTACTTCGCTCACACATACCTCCTCTGCTTCATGAGACATCTCAGATTGTTTTGGGCCTTTATACCATGTATCATAAAATTCCTACAGAATCAAATAGGCAAAATATCAAATCAGACTTTAACCAGCTTCTCCTCAGGGATTACTAGCTACTTGCTATCTCTGAGAACACCCATCCCTTACGTGAAGGCCTCACCAACTGCTGATGGAACTTCACCATCATGGATACAGAACTACAAAAGGGAAACAACTGGGGAACTTGTTGTCACCCAGGATTTCTAGGCCCATTCACATTTGTGTGCCTCCTCCTGGCTGCTGGTCTTTTCTCAGCCAGTCCCTCTCACTGGACCTCTGGCCAGAAGCTAATGTGGTGTCTCCTCTTTCCTCTTCTCCTCCTTGCCTTCGGGTATCTTTGGTGTTTTTAGTTTCACCGAGTGGCACTCCCGGTTCCTGCAGTTTGTGGAAGCCCTCCAACAGGACAGCTGGCTGATTCCACCCATTTATAGAGACAAGGATTGGATCGAGGCTATCCATGACCTATGGCTTCAAGGAACTTTCATCGATTTCAACGCCAAGGAAATTCGCATCTTCAGCGCCCTGGCCTTTATAGCTATAATTCTCTTGTCCCCCCAACCTGACCATTCCTCCCTTCCTTCAAACTCAATAGGAAGTAGCCAGAGGATTTCAAGGCCCGAGTCCAAACACAAAGAAGAAGGGAGGAATGTTGGGAGACCTTGACATTGGGTTTTATTTGCCCCATAGGGTCTCTCCCCCACTGAAGTTTCTGTTTCTACAGAAAAATATTACACAATCCCTTACCCCTCCACCTCTTCTCTCATGGGCGCCAAAGTCAAAATTTTTCGCCAAAACTTCCCTCAAGACACATTGTCCAATCACTGTTTCCTACCAAACCCTGCCAGTCACCACCATTGCTGAGTCACCCTGCAAATCAGTAACCACCACATGGCCTAATCACTTCTAAAACCAAATTGGCTAAGGGGATGCTCTCTACCTCTCCTTTTCTTCACCTTCCTGCAGACCTCAATAAAATCTCTTAGTTCAATTACCATCTCCTGTGAGTCATTTGAATTTCACCAGGTACACTCCTACAACTGGGGAGGCTAGGGAGTACTCCCTGCCAGTGTCCCAGCCACAATAGTAAAGCAAGAGGGAAGGCAGAGAGCCCTGGGCCAAGGAGGCGCCCCCCACGATCAGGTGCACTGGCTGGGGCATCTGGGGGTGGGTGGGGGGAATCCTCCGGCCTCCCTGCCTTGCAGGCGGCAGGAGGGGAGAAAAGGACACCTGGCTCGCCCTGGGCGGCCAAAATGGCAGAGCCGCCGCCATGTTGGACACCACCAGGGACCCCCAAGTGACTTTTCTGCTCTCAGAGTGGGGAGGGAGGGAACCTGCGGGCCGGGTGGCCGCTTGGCCTTCCTGGAGCAATCCTGCCATCCAGAAAACTGGGATGCCGTGCCGCTGGTTGGTTGGTCGGTCGGACGGGCGGGTACCTTCCTGCAACTGGCGAGCGTGGGGACGGGGCCCTGGGACCGGCTCTGGGAGGGGAGTGCGGCCTCCCTGGTCTCAGAGCCTGGGGGGCCCTCTAGGCAAGAGGTAGAGAAGCCTAGGGCAAAGTGGCCCGAGGCCGGCCGCTAGGGGGCTCCGCAAACGCTAATGGCAGTGGGCAGGGGAGCCTGGTGGCCACTGTGGCTGGCTGGCGGAGGAGGTGGTTTGGGTGGGGGGAAGGCGAGACGGGAAGCCCTGGCTCAGGAGTGCTGTGGCAGCCAGCAGTTGGGGGGATGCGGACGCGGGGTGGGGGGTGTCCCCCTCCTGTCGCGTCCCGAGATTCCCAGGGGGCCGGGGCCAGGGCAGGGTGCCCTGAGTCCCTCTCTGGCTTAGGACGGGGGACCCTCCAGGGCGCGGGCGGCGGCTAGGATCCTCCTCCAATCATCCACCCCCCACCCGTCACGGCCCTCCTCGCCACCCCCAGCCCCCACCCGCCACAAAGGACCAGCAACCGTCTCCCCGCCGTGCCAGCCATGCCAGCCATGCCACCCGGCCATGCCTGAGACCTCTCACAGGAGGGACCCCCCCGCTACCCCCCCACACCCTGCCCCACATCTTTCCCCCACAGATCCTCGGGCCCCCGGTGTCTGTGTGGATCTTGGGGATGCAGGGACGGCATAGCGGAGGTGTTCTAAGTGAGGAGGTGTTCGGGCGTTCCCCGTCCCCCGCAGCACCTTTCCTGGCTGGACTTGGAGTCCGGGTGGTTGAGTGTGAGAGAGGGCAGCAGCGCAGTCCGGAAGGGAATGGGCCCCTTCAGGGGCGGCTAGATGTCCCTTAGCTGCTCCCAGTGGCAGCGTGCCCCACAGCGGCCGGGCGCCCCCTGGCCTCAAGGGACCGCGACCTCAGGGAGCCCGGGCTGCCAGGGCGTGTTTCCTGGTGGCTGGGCAGTCCTGGATGGGGGGCCGGGGTTGCAGGGCAGGATTCCTCGGAGAGGGCAGAGTTTGGCATTGTCCCGGCGGTGGTCCCTCCGCCCGAGTTGAGTTGGGTGCCAGTCTGGAGGCCAAGGGGCCTCTTGGCTTGAAGGGACAGGTGGGCATGTGTCCTGGTTTCCCAGGGGTGGACCCTGGAAGGAGCGCCTGAGCCTCTGGCGTGAGCCCTCCGGGGCCAGGCAGGGGCTCTCTGAAGGGGGAGGCCCCTTCAGTGGCGGCTGTATGTCCCTTATTTCTCCCACCCGCGGTTTACTGAGGATGGAGGCACTTGGGGCCAGGAGAGTGCGGGAGCCATCTCAGATGTTTTGGGGGTGGGCGGGGGTGCCTTTCCCCAGTGCTTTCCCCTGGGCCAGCCCCTGGGAGGAGGTCCCAGGTGGGTGCTGTAGGCTGGGACCCCTTTCAGGGCTCAGAGGCATGTGAGGCTTCTTTGCTGTGGACAGTGCCCCTGTTTGGGGGCGAGGCTGCGTGGTGGTAGACAGTCAGCCACACCGACAGGGGTCTGGGCCTGGGGCTTCTCTTGATATGTGTTGGTTGCTGGGGAAGGGCGAGGAGGCCTGTTTGGGCGATTCCACGTGTAGAAAGAGGTTAGGCAGGCAGCAGCTGGTATATGCTGTCCTCCTTCTCTTGATAGTATACTTCTACCAGGCCACTGTGGTTGGGGAGCCTGCCTGTCCTGTCTGTGCAATCCTGGGTGGAGGTCCTCCAGGCTTCACTATGCTCTAGGCTTCAGAAGTAGGCTGTCAATGTCCAGTAGAGGTCTCAGCAGCTGTTGTGGCTGGGTTGGTGGTGTTAGTGGTGGTGGTAAGAAGACAGAGCTGTGTGTTCTGCCTTGGCCGTCCAGCTCAGCCTTCCTTGCGTTGAAACAGGAGGCCTCTGGGGGTCCAGGTGGTGGGACCTGTGTGAATTGGGGAGGGATCCAGTGAGTGTAGCCTCTGCAGAGGTTATTGGAGAAGAAGGGTTAGAGGTGTTGGTGTGGATAGCTTGTTGTATGGAATAGCAATCCAGAAGATGTAGGCAGTGTGGTTGTGCTGGGTGCGTAGGGTAGTTTGTGGTCGTGGTGTCTACATTGTAACACATTTCTTTTTTGTATGTGAGTTGCGAAGTCGGAAATCTGTGATTTTCTGCCTTGGAATCCAGAGTTTGAAGATCTGCGTGTCCTAGAAGCTGGAGAAAGAGATACCTGATGTTGGGAAGCTCTCTGGAAATATATACCCTTAAGTTCTGAGCAAGATATATTGAAGAATTATCGTGTTGTGCAATAACTTTGGCATCCCTCTGCTGGGATAATGAGCCTTGTCTCCAGGAGTAGAAGGCACCTGGTGGAGTTGAATTATACTCACCTGTTTCTTTGTAATCCTATCCCTTTGTCCTTTTCACGCATTCTTGGAACCTACCTTTGTGAGTCCTCTATATAAAAATAAAGAATTCCAGTGGCTCTCTTTCTTTTCATGGATCCCTAAGGGCAGACAGCTGTCTCCGGGTTTTCAAAATGTACTTTTGTGATTTTGCGTGCTTTCTTCACCATTTTCTTAAGTTAACGGAATAATCATATTTGTGAACGTAGCACAATTTATCAGCTAGAATAGATGGCAGTAAATATAGGCCCTACTGGGAATCTATGAAGGTAGTTGGTAAAATGTATATGTTTGAAGTGTAGCCCTATCCCATAAACACCCTTTTTGTGACCTACTGTTTAACTAATGTGGAGTTTTTGTGTTTCAAAATGGCTAAGTAAGAAGTTTTGATTTTATGTACTTGAAATTAATGTGTAAAGAATGAAGGGAGAGGAGAGATTGTTTTATTTGTGGGATGTTAAACTTCTATAAGTTCTCTGTTCATTTTATTTTTACTTTCTAGATTTATTTAAGACAATTTGAATTGGCAAGTAAATCTGCTGAGTGTCTCACCACATCCTTACCAAAAATTAAAATTGAGTTAGCTATAACTCAGCTCCTGTCACACAGATTCAAGGCTCTAACCTGTCCTTGGCAATCCTTTTAACCTTTAGATAACCTGGGGTGGGTAACAAACGCACACTTGGTGGCCAGCATCTTCCGCTGGAACCAGCTTTTCAGTTGGGAGACTTTTGGGGCGCCCATAAGCTTTGAAGGGAGAGTGCAAAAGACAGAGGCACAACTGCTCTTCGAGCTGGCTAACTGGTGAGGACAGTTCACATAGAGAAGGCAGGCCACCTCCTACCCATGGGATCCTGCCCAGGCACGGGAAAACTGTGGCGCCAGGGGAGACCCTGCCTTGGGCAACAAGTGGACTCAAATGGTAGAGGGAGCTTCTCAAGGCAGTAACAGCTGGTGGCTGCTCCCAGTGGCCACATCCACAGGCTCCAAGTTGTTTGGTCACCATGACAACTGCCCTCAAAAGCACATACTAAATGGCGCAAAAGCCTTGGCAGGATTTCAACCCTGTAATCCGACATGTGAAATGTGTCCAGCTCTGCCTCCATGCTTCTAACGTTCTTCTTTCTCACACAGGCTGGCCACAGGAATTACAAGGCCTGTACCCAACTGTTATAAGATTCCTTCATAATTTTTATACATTGTAACTAAATATGACATCTCTTTTTTCAGGCAAAATCAGGTTTCACAAGCTTTTATGTTGCTGCCCTAATCCTAATGTGTTCTCAAAGAGAAATAATCTGATTTTTAACCCTCAATAGGTTTCCTTAGAAATTCTTTATGGCTGTGTTATTAAGGAAAATTACAGAGATAATATTACATTTATGAGTGGTGCCTGTGTTTGGTTTTTATTTTTGAAGATTATAAGAATACATTTGATCATCATGTGATTTTAAAAAAAGACCAGCAATCTGAGTATAATTTTCTCACAACCTCTCATGACAATGAAATATCTGTATTCTTCTTGGTTTCTAACTATGTAAATACAGAATATAGACAGATATGTGCACAGAAATTTTGAGATTAGACTGCACTCCTAGTTAACAATAAGTTAAAATGGATCCAAATATTTTGAGAAGCATGTGGTTTCATAAGATAATTATAACTATACGTTTTATTGTTAATACATATTTTTCCAATTATTTAAATAATCTATATTCTTTAATTCATAGGATAATTAAAATATATCTATTTGTTTATTTAATAGGAGTCTATTTTCTTCCAATCATTTTTCAGTAGAAAACACATAATTTATACCTTTTTTTACATGCATTTATCTGACACTCTGCTTTTTATGGATACAAATGTTTAAGATAAATATATTTTACTAGAAAAAATTTTCTTTCAAGAGATAATACAACCATCAAGTAATCTCTAATTCTCAAATTATTGCACAAAATTTTATAAGATTATAAACAAATATGATTCTGTCAACAGAAATGTCCAAGGGCTTTAACTATATTTTCATTGAGATATTTCTTCTTATCAAGGTACAATAATTTGTTTAGATGCTAAGATTTACAGAAATTCTTCCAAAGTGTAATTAAGAAACATTCTAAAAGGAGAAGATACTTCCACAGAGAGGAAGCACACGTTGGAGGTCCTACAAAGAAGAAAGAAATCATCTTTGGGTAAAACATAAGTCTTTATATTCTAGACTTGAATGATAAAGGGATCTTCCTAAATAGGGAAATATTTATATCATTATCTAGACAGATTATTTAGAAAGTTAAAACAATTGAGAAACAGATTTATGTATAACTGTACTGGCTATATATATAGACTAATCAATTCTAGGATATTTCAGGCTATTTCCTTGACTTTGTTATGCTGATGTAAACTAAGATTTTTGTCTACATTCTGACATGACAGAGCTTATTAAAATATTAAGCTTATACCTAATAATTCTTGCTGTTTGAACAAGGACCAGTTTTTAATGAATCGAATTCATACATCCTTAGTCAAACAATAAATGACTTAAATTCCAATATTGACACTTCTCCTTGGAGGCTAAAATTGATTGATTCAGACATCAGTAATGATTACTGCTGATTCTTATATATTACTTCTGTTTGTTGGATGTTTGTGGGATTTGGGAGAATACTCTATTAGGACTGGTGTCTTCCAAATTAAAGTCAAATGTTAGTTTTGAGCAGTAAATGTTACAAACTTTGTGGGAAATTCATTGTATTACATAAATTCTCTGACTGAACTTATAATCCATGAAACATTGTAAGACTTGTATATTGCTCCCTACACTGGGAAGTAACTTTAATCATATTTTTTAATACACAATTAAGAGTCACCTATTTAAAGGATAATATTCTAAGATATGAGGATATTTTGAGACCTTGTCTCAGAAAGAGATTGAGAGTTCTTTTTAAATTGTCCGTTTGCATGTAACATCAAAATTGATCAACTAGTTTATATACTAAAAAATTACAATGATCAATAAAAGGTATGTCATTTTCTTTTTAAATATTTAATTTCTAATTGTAGTTGGACACAATACCTTTACTTTATTTATTTATTTTTATGTGGTGCTGAGGATCGAACCCAGGGCCTTGTACATGCTAGGTGAGCACTCCACAACTGAGCCACAACCCCAGCCCCTGTCATTTTCATATATAGCCTCAGCTACTATTAACAGAGATGGCTTTAAAAAATCACCTACTGGAAAGAAAGATCAAAGGGAACCTCTCAAACTTAACATAGACCAGAACAAATTCAGGGAGATTTTTGAGAAATCCAAATTCACATGTATTGTAATATTTCAAAATTTATGCCAGATGTCTAACCTTACCTAGACAGATATTATGCTACTACTTAGCAAAACTTTAAAATAGAGGGCAACCTTAAAAACAGTTTTAAAGGAGGTTTACCTTAACCATGTCCCAATAACACAGAATAGGAACAAACTTGATAATCTGCCTAGAGCACAGACAGCTCCCCAAAACAGATATCCAACAGGTAAGGAGAATCTCTAAAAACTAATTTTAGTAAGCCTTTACAAAAATCCTGTTTTGATAGAGAGATTCGAAAGACTGTATAGCACCCTGGATTTATAGGGGGCCACCCATTTTCAAAAGATAAGTTTATCATCCAGTTAGCCCTAGACATTCCAAGGGATTTACAAAGGTTAACATAGTCCTAGCCAAGTTTGAATGTTACACCATAGTCAAATGGAGACCAAATGAAGAAAAGGAAAGACAAACATACAGGCAGAAAGAGATTAAAATGCTAATCTTACCCCCCCAAAAATAAACTTCCTGGTTAAAAATTTTACTCCTCTTCTAAGTTTTAAACAGATTTTGGAAGCCTCTAAACATTGAAACAGGGCCTTATTTCAAGTCCTGTCAACAGTTTGTCACTGAGGAAAATAACCCTAAAAATTGTTACCCTTAAAATATTAGCCAGACAGTCATAAATTAATCAGCTGGATAGCCAATAACTTCTTTCTTTTTTTAAAAAACTTTATTTATTTATTTATATGTGGTGCTGAGGATCAAACCCAGGGCCTCGAATATGGTAGGTGAGTGTTCTACCGCTAAGCCACAACCCCAGCCCAATAGTAACTTATTTCAATAAGAAATTTAACATTAGGGGCTGGGATTGTGTCTCAGCAGTAGTGCACTTGTCTAACTTTATCATTAGTTATAGTACAGAAAAAGGACATTGATCCTTCATCAACGTTCCTTTGTCCTATTGCCAGCTAGTATGCTTAAAGTTAACGGTTAGGCTTTGAAACAGGTGCATGCCATTAACCAGACCTAGGCAAGCTCTTGATCTTATGATCCTTATATAATAAATAAATATTAATAAATAATAATATTATTCATTGTTTCTACAATTACAGCCTGTGGGAGGCCACTCTGAATGATTCGCATCTTCCATCTTGGAGCAGAGAGGCTTTGACCGTCACTGCATCTTGCAGTAACTTGGACACTGCCACTGTCCCAAAGTGTGAGGCCCTGGGTTCGATCCTCAGCACCACCTAAAAATAAATAAACAAAATAAAGGTATTGTGTCCAACTACTTCTAAAAAAAATATTAAAAAAAAAAAAAGAAATTTGGGCTGGGGCTGTGGCTCAGCGGTACCGCACTTGCCTGGCATGTGTGAGGCACTGGATTAGATTCTGAGCACCACATATAAATAAATAAATAAAAATAAAGATCTATCAACAATTAAAAAAAAGAAATTTAACATGATAGATCTTTTCTCAACTTTAATGAGATGATGCCCTACATACATTGATATTTTTAAAATTGGTAAAGCCATAAATTATACATACATAATTATTAGAGCTAATTTTACTACATTAAATAAAGTTATTAAAGATGATCATACAACTGTTTCTTTATACACAAAGATTGTTTTGACATAAAATCCCTAAAAATGTTATTGCTATCTCAATGTCATATAAAATTCTAAATTAGATCGCTGTCTTAAACAAAACTGTTGACTTGTCTTTACCCATTAATATTTGAGATGCTAACTCACCCTAATTAGGTCAATACTAAGTTTGATAATAATAACAACAGTTTTTCATAGATTGGTAAATAAAAGACTATTCATTTTTCTATTTCATTTTTTGTATTAATAGTAAAAAAATATTTTCTCTAGACTTATTTAACTTGTATACTTCCTATTCTGGATATATGTTTATATATTTCTGATGCCCCTAGTAAAGTCCATAGCTGCTAAGTTAAAAACTCTGTCACTAGCCTTATCTCAAATTAAGATAATTATTTAAGTAAATCTAGAGCTAATTTCAAAGTACAAATTTTTCATATATAATTTATTATATTTTCCATTTTTGATAATTCTATTAATGTAAAAATCAAGTCATACAATTAATAAAAACTAAGTTTCTATTTACCATAGCCCCTTTAAGTGATTTTTGCCCCAATTCAAGACCAACTAAAGATGTTAAATCTTTTCTTAATATTTAAATACTTGATTTTAGCCTGCGACCCGCCCTGGCTTCATGAAAGAAGGTTCCAATCGTGAGAAACCGCTAGGGAGTTTTAAATTAAAGAGACAAGACTCTAATTACCTTTAAAACCAGCTCCAGGACAGATCCTCCTAGCTCCAGCCTCCAGCCACCTAATGCGGTAGTGAGGTTTACTGAAGAGGCGAGAGAGAGAGAGAGAGAGAGAGAGAGAGAGAGAGAGAGAGAGAGAGAGAGAGAGAGAGAGAGAGAGAAACATGCCAGGGAGTGGACTTTTATTGGGGAACAAAAAATAATTCTGGGGAAAATCCCATCCAATGAAGATTAAGGGGGGCAGCATCCCAAGGTCAGGGTGACTATTGGGTCTTCTGGGTAGTGGCCAGACACGCCTCTGTACTGACAAGCCCTCGGACCGGAGAAGGGTGGGGAAAGCTCTGACACAGCTGTGCCTAAGCGCCTCTCACCCAGACAGGGAGGTAACTCAAACCACATGCGAGGATGGCCTCCCACACTTGGTATTCTATAATTTAAACTAATGATATTATGACTTATGCCAGCCTTTCATTCAGTGTTAATAAATTTAAAAGCAGGAAAATAGGACCCCATACGCACACCCTAGATCTTACAAAATATTTAAGATTTTTTTCCTTCAATTGTGATATTGAGAGTCTTACTGCTGCTGAACATGATTCAATAACTTAAATCAGATTTCAAAGGAGAGTTTAAACCTGCCATCATGAAAATGACTGAAAAAACTGGTACAGGAAGGTAAATTTCCAGCTGCAGAGTTTACAACCATGCAGCTTCATGAGTTTACCAGGTAAGTAAAAATTATGAAGAGACTCTGTGGATCCACCTCTCAGGTCCACCTTTAATGAGCCTTGCAGTGTGGACTGGAAAGGCCACCCATAAAACTAGAGTGATTGTACTGACTGTAATGGTCAGTTATACCTATATGTTGATCTTATGGTAAACAAGCTGTCTGGGAGTATCTTTTGAGAAAAAGACAGCATATGAGAAACCTAAACCAGCCAATCATGCTGGTCCTTAGAAATTAAGACTATATACCAAGACAATTGTCAAAATAGATTGTTGAAATAAATTTTTCCTATACAGGCCAGTTATTTACATAAAATATCTACCAATGTATTATTGCCCTAATCATTCTATAATAGAAATTGGCACTTTTCCTAAGTGGATTGGTTGTGCAAATGTCTTGCCAGTATAACAAAAGGTATCTAGAAATAGTGGATATATTTTAGGCTGGTCTCCTAGAATTACATGACGATGCCATAATTCCTAGAAACTTTAACCCTTCCTGAGATGGCATCCAAAAGGATGTTTGATGTTTGACTTCTGCCTTCAGAAGTTTTACATTAATGAAAGACCTATAAGACTCCTTAAATGTGAGAATTGAAAGAAAGGATGACTAAACATCCTGTAACCTATAAAAAATGCAACTTGCCTAACTTTATCATTAGTTATAGTACAGAAAAAGGACATTGATCCTTCATCAACGTTCCTTTGTCCTATTGCCAGCTAGTATGCTTAAAGTTAACGGTTAGGCTTTGAAACAGGTGCATGCCATTAACCAGACCTAGGCAAGCTCTTGATCTTATGATCCTTATATAATAAATAAATATTAATAAATAATAATATTATTCATTGTTTCTACAATTACAGCCTGTGGGAGGCCACTCTGAATGATTCGCATCTTCCATCTTGGAGCAGAGAGGCTTTGACCGTCACTGCATCTTGCAGTAACTCGGACACTGCCACTGTCCCAAAGTTTGAGGACATGTCTTCAGATGTAGACATCACCCTACAGCCCTTGGGTCGAATTACACTAACAACTCCCTTGTAACCCCGCCTCTTCTACCATTTTTGGATGGAACTTTCTAAGAATGAGGGTCCTCCCAATAAAAGCCTACTTCTGAACGTGTTTTCTCTCTCTCCAGCCTCTGGTGACTTTCCTCGCTCTCCCATTTGGGGAGCTTGAGGCTGAGTGTGGAGGAGCCGTCCTGAAGCTTGTTTTAAGGTAAAGTGTATGTCTGCATTTTATTTGGTGTCCCTGGAAATTCATACCAGCGACCTTCAGTTCAGCTGCCCCCGCGGGCCGGGGGCGGCAACAGCCTTTATGGCTATGTTTTAAAACTTATGACAGCATGTGAATTTTCTTAATAATTTGACTTAAATTACTCCCAAGATCCTTCATAGATAAGTGCTGATAGAAGGACTGGAACTAAGTTAAATGCTCTAGAAGCCACTATAAAGAATAATGCAGGTGAGCCCTCTGCTCTATGGTTTGAGGAACGGCTTAAAAGCCATGCCAATTAAATATGTCTGTGTTACTATGGCCAAACACAATGCTTCCCAATAAAATTGGGAAAAGATTAAGAATCTTTTTTAAAAGATTAAGAATTTTTTTTTATTTTGTGTGTGTGTGTGTGTGTGTGTGTGTGATGCTGGGGATTGAACCCAGGGCCCAGGGCCTTTTGCATGTGAGACAAGCACTCTACCAACTGAGCTATATCTCCAGCCCAAATAATATGTTTTCTACTAATTCCTTTTGTGTCTCAGTAGTAGGTCATGAAGACCTCGAACCAATAATCCAGTGACTGGAAGATATAATTCTCCAATTGCTTTTTTATATTAAGAAAGGGGAAATATGTCGGGAGCGCTCTGGAAATACACGCCCTTAAGTCCTGAGCAAGAACTACTGAACAATTATTGCGCCCCACAATAACTTGGGCTTTATGTATACAGGATAATGAGGTGTGGCTCCAGGAGTAGGCATCACCCATTGGGGTTGAGTTATACTCACCTGTTCCTCTGTAATCCTATCCCTTTGTCCATTTTTGGGAATGTTCCAAGGAACCTCCCCTTGCGTGTCCCCTATATAAGAATAAAGAATTCCAGTGGCTCTCTCTCTCTTTCCATGGACCCCTAAGTTTAGAGAGCTTTCCCCGGATTTTGAAAAGGTACTTTTGTGTGTTTGTGAGCTTTCTTCACCATTTTCTTAAGTTATTGGTGTTAGGTTAGAACAAAGCAGCCCACATGGGAAAGGAACATCAATCAGATGCCAGCAGAAAAGCCTGTCAATCAGCTAGATCTCCTGACTAACACCTGTCAATCAGCAGGACCCCCTGGCCAATCCTGGAGTTCAGCCAACTCCCCTGACCAACTCCAAAGGGACAAGGGACCCTAAAAACACCTTTTCCTGTCCCAAGCCCTTCCCTTCCTGATATGTTACTCAAATAATATGTTATTTGTCAAGCTTCCACGTGGTTTCTCCTCAGACCCTTCTCCTGTCCACTCTATCTGTCTGATGGAGTTCCCCGCGGGAGTGATATCTCAATAAAGCCTCTTTAGGCGCCTTTTTCAATCTGCCTCTTTTGGTCGCTGCCTGCCTCGCCTGATCTGGCAATTGGAATAGTTAAATTTGTGAACCCAGTATAGGTCACCAGCTAGGATGGATGGCCACAATATGGCATCCCCTTTGTGTTCATAATGGCAGAACTGGTGTGGTGCTGAAGTCCTTGTTGGTGTCACCTTGAACAAAGGTTGTCTTTTTTTTTTTTTTCTCAGCAGAGGGCGGAGGGAGTGGGCCTATGGGAAGGGTATGTTAGCATTCATTGAGCAATACTGCCATCCAGAGGAACTTTTGAGCAGGCTCTCCAAAATGGTGGTCGCCATGATGGCACCACCATGGACTGCATCCAGACTGCCTAAAAAAGGGAATGTGGCTCTGGGCAGGTCCATGAAAGGTGTCTTGGAGATTCTTCAGGTTATGGATTCTAGGCAGAAGCCATAGGAAGATCAACCAAAGCCACAGGGGTTTGGGCAAGCGCCAAAGGCAGGCAGCCATTGTGGCAAGTGGACACCGGAAGTCCAGGCTCAGGAATCCTGTAGCAGCCAAGAGGGGGAAACTCCCAAGAGCTCTGAACAATGTAGGAACACCATCGTTTGGCTTCCCTGAACCCAGACTCCCTTTGTGAAGCACTATTTCCCAGAAAGAAAACTAGGAGAGCCGGAGGACTGGCAAATGAGTTTCTATTGATGATAGTATTGTATCAAGAATGACACCCCCCCCCCAAAAAAAAATGAACAAATCAGGTTAAATAGAAAAGTTAAAAAAAGGAACGACAGCCCACCCTTTCCCCTAGGTGTACTCCTTCTGCCTCCCAGGGACTCCTTAATACCTCCCCACTCTTCCACCCACCCTTGACCCCAGCATCTGTGCTCAACACCCCTTGGATGGAGGAACACATCTCAATACAGGCCACCACCACAGCCACAAAAGATTTTCAGGACTGTAAAAGGTCTATGTGTCAGAGGGAGGGGGTCAAGACATGAGACCATGAACTTTAGTGCAATGGTGGGCCCCTGGTCCCACTGGGGAAGAGAATTCCTGCTTCTTCTAACAGAAGGGTATACGAGGCAAACAGTCCAGACACGGGATCCATCCAACCCCTATGCAAAGATCCCTCACAGAGGTGGCCTTCATAGGACTCCAGGGTATGGGTTTCTGGTGTCAGACCCAGTGCCAATCACAATGGCTGTTTGTCTCTGCCCACTGCCTGCCTCTGGTGATTCCATAGCCCCAAATGGCCAAGGGTCACCTCCCTTGCCTCCTAAGGCCATCACACCTGCACCTTCCTCCCTGCCCTTTCCTGACTCAGACCTACCTTGCAAGCCACTCCCTCCTAACCCATCCCCAAGAATCCCACTAGTATTGGTAGGATAGGCAAATGAGTTCCTCTTGATGGTAGTATTGCTTCACTAATGTTAAACTGTCTTTCCACTAGGTCCTTTCCCTCTCCCATTTGTTGAGCAAAAAAAAAAAAAATGCAAATTATAGTCCAAGCGGTTTCTAACATGATGGCAGCTAGCTACCATAGCCACCCCGGAGAAGCATAAGCCCATTCTCTCATTTCTCCCACACTGCAAGGTAGAAACAAACCTAAGTTTGAGCAGGCCCTCTACACTTCACCTGCTTTCAAAACAAGAAGGGAGATCTACCCTACAAGACACCCTAGCCTTGCATCTGACCTCCAGCTTTCCTGACTATACCTTCTAGCACATGAAGCTTTGGGGAGACTGCAGGGAAAGGCTGGTCACAGGAATCAGAGCTTGCAGTTGGAACCAAAGTTATCATGTGCCTTCTGGGTAAACATTGTGACTTGGACACTAACATGGAGCGTGAGGGGCCATTTCCTCCCTGGGCTTAAGGGTGGCCCACAGACACACAAAAGCCAAATGTGTGGTGAAAACATGGTGGTTCTCTGGGGATGGTCAAGGGTAGGTTACAGGGGAGAGTACCAGGTGCCCCTCAAGATATCCACTGCCATCTAGCACTGGGCCTAGACTCACTAATTCCCTATACAACTCCCACCAGAAAGAGTACATGGGTGAACATATAGAGGCTTGACAGGCCTCCTGTTTGAAGGCCAGGAGCCCTGGAGTAGACAGTCAAAGCAAAAGCATGCTAGTGTCCCAACAGACCCCCTCAGTTTATATTCTCTCAAGAATGCTTCAGACAACATTAAGTGGACTTTGACAGCCCACTTCTTGTGCCTGACACATAAAGCTAGGAGTACAATTAACACCTCTCTTCTCATCCCTTTTGTACTTCTCGAGTTTTCTTCCAGCCAAAGACTCTCTTTCTGCTTTCTTCCTTTCCCGGGACTAGACCAGGATCCCTTCACACCTAAGGAGGACACAGATCCTAGAAGGTTCAGACTTTAGAACAGACTGACACCCATTGAGGCCAACCCCAGGGAAGCCAGAGCTGATGTCCATATCACCAATGCCAATGCCACCACAGGCCCCCTCCTGCATTTTACCTCCTTCCTCCAGCCTTCATCAAGTCACATTCTGACTTGGTCTTTTTTCCTCCTGGAAGGGCCAAACCCAGCATGGGAGCCATGGACCATGGAGCCAACACATGTGTCCATCAAGCCGGAGTCTGTTTTCCTCCTCAGGATGTGTGCCATGGGAAAAATACCTAAGCCTGACATACACATCCCAGTGGATCTCCATTCAGGATACATGGGTCACCCCACAACTACCATTCGTGTCCTGTATCCTTGGGTCCCACCAGAGAATCCAAGATGCCCCTTACATTGAGGGGTCAGACTCTATAAGCTAACTTTATCCTTCTACTGTCCACTCCTAAGAAAGAACACTACCCAACCTGTTGCCTCAAGAATGTCCTATGAGAGGTCCACAAAGAGTTGCAAAATCTCAGGTGGAGGGACCACTGACAAGGGACAATGTGCAAATTTGCTCCCTCCTAGGACTCACTCCCCACACCCAACAACCCACACAAAGATCCCAGCAGCTAGGAAGAAATCCACGCGGCCGACCAGGTCGGATAAGGCCAGGGGAAAGGGCCACAGTCGGGCACGCTTGCACGCGCGGGGGTGCTGTGCACGATGAGGAGGCCTGTGGATATACAACGCTGCACACCGGGCGTCCACTTGAGCTCCCGAAAAGGCGGGGGCGCGAAGGTGAAAGGCGCCACTGCCCGTCGCCCACGGCAGCGGGCCCCCGAGGAAGCCCATCCCTTGTGTCACAAAAGGGGCCCTGGGGGAGGGTGTAGCCCGAGGTTCCCTCTGGACCTTTCCTGCCTGCTTTCCCACTTTGCGGGCAGAGGGGCAGAGGAGGGCCGCCCTCCCCCATCACTGCTGCCCAGCTTTCTCCCCTCCCCTGTGGCCCACCTGGCACTGCACAGGACCAGGCTGGCACCCAGGGGCCGGGCTTCCCGGGGGCCCCTGGGTCTCTCCCGCAAGGTGACTGGAAGGGAGAAGTCCAACTAGCAGTCCCTGACCTGTGTGCTACTGCCAGGCCTGGGGTGGGCAGGGGAAGGGGTGGGGCATCGCCTCTGGTGCCGCTGGCGCTCCCTCTGTGCGGAGATGAGCCCGCACTCGCCATGCATCTCCGGCCGCCCTATCACCCTTGGACCTGGGTGGGCATTCCTGGATGGTGGTGGGGAGGAGGGCCTGCAGGCTGGCTCTCTGCCCCAAGGGGACCCATTTCCTTCCTGCCTGCTCATGCTAACCCACCCAAACTCCACGACCAACGGAGACTCCATGGGAGACGGCCTAATGCCTGCTGACCTGCCCCCTCCCTTCTCCCCCCCCCCCCCAGACCCCAGCTGACTTGAATCCCCTCTGGTGGAGAGAGACAAGCCTCAGAGCCACTGGCCTGATCCACTCAGCCATGAGGCCCTGAGGATGTAGGGGGTGGGAGAGGGCTCAAGGGGTGGGGTCGCCAGGGATGGCCTGGAGGTTGGGTGTCGGTTGGTGGTCTGGGGTTTGTGGATGGTTTGCGTCCTGGGGGTGGTGCAAAGACCATAGCCCCCCTCGCCCCACCCCCTGAAAGGACACACCCCCTCCCGAAGCCAGAAAGGGTTGCCTGGCCTCCAGGCCGGCACCCCTGGGATCCCTTGGACCCCTCAGTAGAGGAGCAACCCGGATCCCTCACACAGGGAGCCGCCCCAGGACTCCTGATCCTGGGCCTCCTGAGCGAGCAGCACCCGCCAGCCACAATGGCTGACCGCCTCCCTGGGCTGCCTCCCCTGGCGCTTGCGCAGTCCCTGGCGGCTGCGCAGTCCCCGGCGGCCACGGGGCTCCTTCCTCCTGGCTTCTGCCTGGCCTCCAGAGCTGGAGGGACCTCCCAGGGAGGCCTTCCAAGCCCCTGCCCTGAGCCCAGTGATGGCTCCCTTTGGTAGCCCGTCCGCGAACGCCTCTTCTCCACCCGCCAGTTACCAAGATGGCACCCGCCATACTGGCGGGAAGGCAAACGAGTGCCTCTTGATGGCAGTGTTGCTCCACGAATGCCAACTGCCCTCACTGAGGTCTGCTCCCTCCGCCCTTTGCTGAGTAAAAAAACGCCAACCTGCTTCTGAGGGGACAACAACATGGACTCTTAACATGGCGGCAGTGGCTCTGCCATGTTGCCTGCCTGGGGAAGCCAGATTTCCCCACCTTGGCCTCTCTCACATCTGGGGCTCCAGGGCTCTGACCCACAAGGCAGGGACCCGAGGGGATGCCCTCTGCCACGGCCTGTGGGAAAAGAAGGGAATGGATTCTTACCCCCCCCCGCCCCACCCCCACACCCCTGCTAGTAGCCCTGACCCGCTGCAGTGGCCAAACCTTCTGGCCTGGCACGCACTGCTTGGGAGAGTCCTCCAGGAAAAGCTGGGCTGAGGGCACCCTGTTTCTGCCAAGGCCAACGCCTGCCCTGGGGTGGGAGGCTGTGGGGAAGCATTGTGACTGAGACACTCACAGGGCACACTTGGGGAACACTTCCATTCTTGACTCAAGGACAGACCAACAACCAGAGTAGCCAAGTGTGGGCTGAAACTGTGCCACCCGAACCCATTTGCTCACGTAGTCCCCGACCCAATCCTCATACCTGACAACACACACACACACACACACACACACACAATTTTCCTTGCCACATGGCCTGGTCTCAGTGGGGGTTCCTCACCAACTCCCACCAGGTTTGCCTGGCTGGACACCTAAAGGCCTCTTGGTTGGACACCCTGATCCCTGCAGTGGACAGTGGAAGCAGAATCCGACTCTGCGATGTCTTACCACTACCATCACCAGCCCAATTTCTCCATGTGCAGCTATGGCTGCCCCATCAAGGAGAAAACAAGAGTAAAAACACATCTCAAGCTGTGGCTTTTCAGAGTGTCCTGAGAGCACCCTCAGCGCTCCAGACTTGCACCAACGTCTGGTTGTGGGACAATCCACAGGGCCAATGTGCCATTCTGCTCCCTCCTAGGAATCACTCCCTATCTCCCCCCACCCCACCCCCCACATAGATTTTGGCAGCCAGGAGGAAACTCATCTGGGTGGCCAACAACTTGCTATGACACAAGGGGGGCGCTGTCCAAGATGACCATGCCTGTCCCTGTAGAACTGAGGGACTTGGTGCATGGGGTGTCCACTTGAGCTCCCGAAGGGGGGCGCCCAGGTGAAAGGAAACAGTGCCCACCACCCATTGCAGTGGGCCCCCGAGGAAGCCCATCCAGACTCATGCTGTATGCCACAAATGGAGCCCTGGTGGCGGGGATGCCTGAGTTTCGTCTGGACATTTCCTGCCTGCCTTTCCACTTTGCAGGCCCAGGGTCAGAGGATAACCACTCTCCCCATCATTGCTGCCCATTTTTGTCCTCTCTGCTTTGGTACACCACCCACCACACCTCTTTGCCGCTCTAATATCCTTGGCCCCTGGTGGGCATTCCAGGGTGTTGGGAGGTGGGAGAGACGGCCTGCAGGCCAGCTCCCTGACCCTGGGGTGCTCATTTCCTTCCTGTCTGCTCAGGGTAACCCACCCAAATTCCATGACCGTCGGAGATCCCGGGAGACACCCTAATGCCATTACCTCTCCCAACCCCCCACCAGTACCACACACCTCCACTGAGACCCCAGCAGACTTTCTCCAACCCCATGGGATAGAGGCACTCACCTCAGAGCCACTAGCCTTATCCACTAAGCCACCAGGCCCCAGGGATTTAAGGGGTGGGAGGGGGCTTAGGGGGTTGGGTCGCTGGGGATGGCCCAGTGGGGTCCCTGGGGATGGCCCGGAGCCTGGGTGGCAGCCGGTATTCCTGGGGTTTGTGGTTTGAGTGGGGGTTTCCCGGCTGGTCTGAGGACCCTATCCACCCTCCCCACTGCCTGAAAGCACATGTTCCCTTCCTAAGCCAGAAACGGATAAGGGGCATCCTGCATTGGTCACCAGGCAAGTACCCCTGGGATCCCTTAGACTCCTCAGGAAGGGAGTAATCTGGATCCCTCACACAGGGAGCCGCCTTGGGACTCCTGAGCCTGGGCCTCCTGTGTGGCACCTGCAAGCCACAATCAATGACCTCCTCTGTGGGCTGCCTCCTGTGGCACTTGCATAGCCCCTGGAGGCGACAAGGCACCTTCCTCCTGGCTTCTGCCTTGCCTCCAGAGCTGGAGGGACCTCTCAGGGAGGTCTTCTCTTCCCCTGCTCTTAGCCCAGTATATGCTCCCCTTGTAGTTGCGGTCCTGAGTGTCCTTTCCCCACCCGCCAGTGTCAAGATGGCACCCGCCATACTGGCGGGAAGACAAATGAATTCCTCTTGATGGCAGTGTTGCTCCACGAATGCCAACTGCACTCCCTCCACCCTTCGCTGAGTACAAAATGCTAACTAGTGTCCAAGGGGACACCAACATTGACTCCAACATACAGTAGGCTCTGTCATCTTAGGTCTTCTTGTTAAACTAAAACCCCACCCGACACCTTCTCCTCCCTGTCTTTAGTCCAGGTCTCAGGCCTGCAAGACCTGGTCCCTGGACATTGTTTTCTTTACCTATCTCAGGGAATAGATGGAAAAGCTTTCCTCGCAGAAATCCCAGGTAGTGCATTAGGGTTGAGCCTCCCTGGCTCCACCTTCTGGCTCTTGCTTCTTGGAAGGGCACATAATTTATGCATAAGCCAGAGTCTGCCCACCCAAATACATTGTGACTGGAATCTTCCATTGTTCAGTTGGTCCTATTTGCTTTAGCATCTTTGTCATCCTCTAGTCCCATTGGGCATGTAAACAGTGTTCTCACATGCTTTTCTTTTCCCTTTGCTCTGTCATTTTCATACTAATGTGGGTCAGAGTCATGTTCTACACCAAGAACACTATTCTTTTTGATATTTGACCATTAGTCAATCATTCCACAACCTATATCAAAATTTATGTAGTGTAAAATACTTGTGTCCATGTGATTTTAAGGTTTTTTTTTTTTTTTTTTGGTTTCTTGAAAGGGAATGATATCTCAAGATATTACAGCTCTTTCAAATTACTTTGTATATCATAAGAGAGTGAAGGCTGGGTGTGCTGGGGACACCTTTGATTTCAGGTACTGTGAAGGCTTAGGCAGGAAGATTGAAAATTTATGGCTAACGTGGGTAAGTTACTAAGACCTTGTCTCCAAATTTAAAATTTTCAAAAAGGCGGGGGCTGTAGCTTAATGGTAAAGTACTTCAGGACATATTCCCATCAAATAAGTAAATAAATAAATAAACATAATAATTATAATAAAAATAAAAATAATTAAATGTAGAGTGAGAGAGCTATAGTGAGAAGGCATGGAGATATTGGTTTCATCTGATAGGCATGTGCATGTATCCTTTAGCACAAGCTCACTGTTCATATTCAACATTGTCCTCCCATTTTCACTGGCTTGATGAAAGGTCAGAGTATAGGGAGCTTGGAGTAAATATTAATAAGGAGGAAAAGAGGAACAAGTAGAGTTGGGAGAGGTGCTGTACTCAACAGCAGTAATGCAACAATTGGAACAACGTGATTCCCCTCCCTGGTCTGTCACAGTGAATCTGCAAAGGTTCACTCTGTGGTAGATATTCTCATGGGGACCCAGGCCCAATTCTTTGACATTCTCTCCTGCACAACAATATGCTGATCTCACATTCTTGGGACTGATCTCAATAAACTTAGGTAGTCACACATTGCCTAGATTATCATCCATGTGACTCCAAATTTGATTCCCTCCATTTGGACCTCACTAAAGGGCCTTTTCTAGCACATATATTGGAATGTACAGAATAAGATTCCATTGTCCCCATTAATGGAATTCACATACTTTATCAATCTGTCCTTCTTCAGGGGAACTGAACCACTGATGTTTTTCATATGATCAAATAGACTCCTTTTGCAAAATAAAGGAAGAAATCAAGGAGCACTCACCCATAATGTCAGCATCTGAAGATGACCTATATCCCAGTGGATTCCTTTCTCTTCCTGTACTGTTTACCCTGGAAGAGACATTGTATAATTCACCAAAGTATTAGGGAAACTGAGTTTGTTGTGGGCATATTTTGGGGCTTTGTGACATCATTCCAAACAGCATATTTATATTTTCATTTATTTATTTAGGTATTGGTCATCACACTCAGGACCTTGTACATGTTAAACACATGCTCTACCACTGAACTGAAAATCCAGAAGTGTCTCTTTTTTTATGATTTTTTTATTAAGATACAATTTTTAAATTTTTTTAACATTTTTTATTTGTAACTGGATACAATATCTTTATTTTATTTATTTATTTTTAGGTGGTGCTGAGGATGGAACCCAGGGCCTTGCACGTGCTAGGCGAGCGCTGGACCGCTGAGCCACAATCCCAGCCCCAAGACATAATATTTGTATGTGTTTATAGGATTCAGTAAAATAATTCAACAAGTATGTAATGTGTAATGATCAAAGTCAGGTCTTGACCTTTCTTGATTCTAAGTTCACTGTACAAGCTTTGGCCTGAGACCTAGAAAGCTGGAGTGAATGGAAACCAAGAGCTGTTCCTGCTTATTGCCTGTTCCTGCTCCTGGGACTCTGGGGGAATGTGGCCAAGAACAGAGATTTCTCTGAAGGCAATGGGCCAGACGGTGGCTGCAATTGAGTATTGGAACCTGGAATGCTAAGAAGAGGCCTCTGCTGGAGTCCAGTAACTCAGGGAGATGTCCCTGGAGCTTGTGAATGAGCATGAGACAACATGTCCAAAGCCCTATTACTGGACTCCTTGGCAGAGTCTTCTGCTAATGCTACTCACAGGGGAGCCCCTTCAAAGGAGTCATGATCAAATAAAGTTCTGATCCCTGTTCTATCCAGGACTCTGACTTTTGCCACCATCCTATTGCTCCCCAGGAAGCTACCTCAGGGAAGTAAGTCTAAGATTACTACAGAAGATCCTCTTGATGGCAATATTGTACCACAAATGACAACATGTCCTCCATGTCCTCTCCTATATCTTTTTCCTGTAACATTTTCCACTAAAAATAAATAAACAAATAAAGCAAGCAAGCCAATCAGTGTTCATCTTGGCTAAAAACTAAATGGCATTTACCAGATCTCTCATCTGGCCTTCCATGCTGCAAGCCTCTTCCCTGGATGGTTGCCGCAGTCCGGCTGGCTGCAGCAAAATAACGGGGGGGGGTGACGAATATCTTGTGTACGTTGATACAGCAGGAGTGGGAGCCGTTTATTGCAGGACAGGAGCAGTATTTATACATTCCACACAGCTTATCTAATTAGCATAAACTAGATACATCAGTCAACCAATAAGGAATCTCCACACTTAATGGCTTGCTTTTGTTACTTCTCAAACCACTCCCTCTGGCATTTTGCCAGGTACCATCCAGACTTGTTTACGAACTCTAACATTCCCCTGGCAAAATGCCAGGTGTTATTTTGACTTATTTACAAACTCTAACATTTCCCCCTTTTGTTTAATTTAAATAATGACCATAGTGGTTTTTACATAAACACCATAAATAACCTGCTACAAACAGAAAGGAAGGATACAAAATGCCACAATACCAAGCCAATTGATGGCTCCATGCAAGAAGCCCTTGGAAAAATTATACCAGCAATGACACTGTTAGCAAAGATACCAAGTTACAATTTGTTGTAGATTACAGTTTGTTGTCTCAGTCCAGGTAAAGCAGTGTCTCAATAGATTAACTCACAGTCCAGGTAAATCACAGTCCAGGTAAGTTCTGCAGGCAGCTAGCTTAAATCACAGTCCAGGTAAGTTCTGCAGGCAGCTAGCTTGATCCGAAGTCTCGTCTGTTTCTCAGCCAAAGTCTTGTCCGGTTTTCAGCAACACTGGAAATTCTTCCACCTTGGTCTTTACCGGCACTGGGACGAAGGCAGGAACTCAGGATGGCTAAAGAAAATCCTGTAGCATTCAACTAAGAAAGCAACCTTCTGAACAATTTAGTATATTATCTCAAGGTTTTTTACATTTGAAATAAGCATTAATGGTGCTCATTACTCATCAGCTTCCAGGTGTGGGAGAACCATTGTAGCTTAGTTATTGGCATTGAAAATGACCAAACATCAGGGACACTGGTAGTGTCTTCTGCTGGCTGTAGCGCCTGGGCAGCCCCAGATCGCCCTGGGGAGTGTCCCGGACTCAAACTGCTACTGGGCACAGGGAGCAAGAGCCTGCGAGACTGTGCCTCCAGGTCAGGTCTAGATTTGGGTTTGGGCTCTCGGTAGTAGAAGAGCCAGCTCCCCGGCCAGGAGGCAGGGAAGGGCCAGTCGCTGCCGCCTCTTGGAAAATCCTTGCTGCGCTGTGACCGGCTTGCACACTCGGCAGCTGCCTCTCCGCTTCACGCACCCTCAGGTAACGAAAAGTATTTAGTAATAGCCTTTTGCTGCAACTTTTTTCCTGATAATCCTTCTTCTTCTGAACTTTCTTTTTCTTTCTGACTAGAGTTCCTGGGCTTCCATCAACACATGCCCTAACTATTCTTGGTTCCACTGGGGTGCCTCCTTCCCTTAGTAATTTACTTAACACCCCTTCCATATTTTCATCACAAAGACAATACAACATTTTAAGACAAAACAAGACACAAACATACTGTATCAATCTTCTCCATTTTCTCGAAATGGCCATTTTTCCTCTCGCCCTATCTGCCTAGGGACGAGCAGATTTGCTCCCGTCCTATCTAAGAACGGGCAGCTTTTTTTTTCGTCACTTACCCCCAAGTGTCCCAGGGCTGCCCGTAACAGGCCACCATCTGCCGCAGTCTGGCTGGCTGCAGCAAAATAACCGGGGTGGGGGGGTGGGGGGGTGACGAATAACTTGTGTACGTTGATACAGCAGGAGTGGGAACCGTTTATTGCAGGACAGGAGCAGTATTTATACATTCCACACAGCTTATCTAATTAGCATAAACTAGATACATCAGTCAACCAATAAGGAATCTCCACACTTAATGGCTCGCTTTTGTTACTTCTCAAACCACTCCCTCTGGCATTTTGCCAGGCACCATCCAGACTTGTTTACGAACTCTAACATTCCCCTGGCTAAATGCCAGGTGTTATTTTGACTTATTTACAGACTCTAACAGATGGTAGTCTTAGGTTTCCTCCACTGGATCACAAATGTCCATTAAGTTAACTTAAGAATGCTCCTAAACACATCCAACCACATTTCTTTAGCATGGAGGTTGATTCAGACCACAGGAAAGTCCTTGATTCTGGACACAGAGGTGGAATCAAACCTACCTACCACCTGTAGGGACCCTTCTGATTTGGGCATTTTCACAAATTGCTCCAAGTTTAGCTGGACCATAATATCACTTACTTATATGGAGCCACCAGGTTTTCCTCCTGTCCTAAGGACTCTTAACATGGAAATATCAATGAGAGTGGCCTTCTCAGATGCCTATACTTAAGCTAAGGCTTCATTCCTGCTGTCTTCTTACCTGATGTGTCCCTTATCCATTTCTCCTGCATTACAATGGTCTACTCCTTCACAGGGTTGCTCTTGAATGTTTAACTAGGCCTTGCTTGGCTCCATGAGGAAAGAAGAGAAGCAGTGGCTCAAGAATAAGCAGGGAAACTCAGAGACTCATCCCATCTTAAGCTATGAGTCAATGTCCCTGTGAAAGTAACAATACTACCCAAGACACTGGACCACAGGATACCCACAAGCCAGCCAAGACAATTGAGGAATAGTGAACATAATATTCAGACTTAAAAATCAAGACAATCTGAGGTAGCAATGCATAAGAAATAAATCTATTCCTTTTAGTGTTACCATACAGATTTATATTCCCCATGGAGAGCTTGAGAAGAAAGTATACACTGTTACCTAGCAACAGAGTAAACTCTATTTCTCAGACTAGGTTTTCTTTTTTTTTTTTTTTTTTAGTTTTGTCTTTTTTTTTAATTTTTTATTGTTGGCTGTTCAAAACATTACATAGTTCTTGATATATCATATTTCACACTTTGATTCAAGTGGGTTATGAGCTCCCATTTTTACCCCATTTTTACT
>NW_026694553.1:0-50258 GCF_021218885.2 Marmota monax
ATATTCCAATGTGTATATGAACCACATTTTCTTTATTCAATTCATTAGTTGATGGAAACTTAGGTTTCTCCATTTCTTAACTATTGTGAACAGTGCTTCAACCAACATGAGAGCGCAGATCTCTTCAATATACTGATTTTTATTTCCTTTGGATATAAATCCATATATATGTGCTGGATCATATTGTAGTTCTATTTTTAATTTTTGGAGGGAGGAATCATCATACAATTTTCCATAATGGTTGGACCAATTTACATTCCTACCAATAATGTGTAAGAGTTCCCTTTCCCCCACATTCTTTCCAACACTCGCCTTTATTCTTCTTTTTTTTATTTTTTTTATTGTTGGTTGTTCAAAACGTTACATAGTTCTTGATATATCATCTTTCACACTTTGCTTCAAGTGGGTTATGAACTGCCATTTTTAGCCCATATACAGATTGCAGAATCACATCAGTTACACATCCATTGATTTACATATTGCCATACTAGTGTCTGTTGTGTTCTGCTGCCTTTCCTATACTCTACTATCCCCCCTCCCCTCCCCTCCCCTGCCCTCTTCTCTCTCTACCCCCTCTACTGGCATTCATTTGTCCCCCTTGTATTATTTTTCCCTTTCCCCTCATTTCCTCTTGTATGTAATTCTGTATAACTCTGAGGGTCTCCTTCCATTTCCATGCAATTTCCCTTTTCTCTCCCTTTCCCTCCCACCTCTCATCTCTGTTTAATGTTAATCTTCTTCTCATGCTCTTTGTCCCTACTCTGTTCTTAGTTACTCTCCTTATATCAAAGAAGACATTTGGCATTTGTTTTTTAGGGATTGGCTAGCTTCACTTAGCATAATCTGCTCTAATGCCATCCATTTCCCTGTAAATTCTATGATTTTGTCATTTTTTAATGCAGAGTAATACTCCATTGTGTATAAATGCCACATTTTTTTTATCCATTCGTCTATTGAAGGGCATCTAGGTTGGTTCCACAGTCTTGCTATTGTGAATTGTGCTGCTATGAACATCGATGTAGCAGTGTCCCTGTAGCATGCTCTTTTTAGGTCTTTAGGGAATAGACCAAGAAGGGGAATAGCTGGGTCAAATGGTGGCTCCATTCCCAGCTTTCCAAGAAATCTCCATACTGCTTTCCAAATTGGCTGCACCAATTTGCAGTCCCACCAGCAATGTACAAGTGTACCCTTTTCCCCCACATCCTCACCAGCACTTGTTGTTGTTTGACTTCCTAATGGCTGCCAATCTTACTGGAGTGAGATGGTATCTTAGGGTGGTTTTGATTTGCATTTCTCTGACAGCTAGAGATGGTGAGCATTTTTTCATGTACTTGTTGATTGACTGTATGTCCTCCTCTGAGAAGTGTCTGTTCAGGTCCTTGGCCCATTTGTTGATTGGGTTGTTTGTTCTCTTATTGTCTAATTTTTGGAGTTCTTTGTATACTCTGGATATTAGGGCTCTATCTGAAGTGTGAGGAGTAAAGATTTGTACCCAAGATGTAGGCTCTCTATTTACCTCTCTTATTGTTTCTTTTGCTGAGAAAAAACTTTTTAGTTTGAGTAAGTCCCATTTGTTGATTCTAGTTATTAACTTTTGTGCTATGGGTGTCCTATTGAGGAATTTGGAGCCCGACCCCACAGTATGTAGATCGTAGCCAACTTTTTCTTCTATCAGACGGCGTGTCTCTGATTTGATATCAAGCTCCTTGATCCATTTTGAATTCACTTTTGTGCATGGCGAGAGAAAGGGATTCAGTTTCATTTTGTTGCATATGGATTTCCAGTTTTCCCAGCACCATTTGTTGAAGATGCTATCCTTCCTCCATTGCATGCTTTTAGCCCCTTTATCAAATATAAGGTAGTTGTAGTTTTGTGGATTGGTTTCTGTGTCCTCTACTCTGTACCAAGACTAGGTTTTCTTTTGGATCTGCATTGGCATGTTTTTCAGCTACAAAGAGCAGAGGGAAAGGCGTGAAAACAAGGGTGACTGGCATTTCTAGAGCAACACTGCCATCAAATGGAAGCTTTTAGCATGTTGCTTCCACCTCCTCCTCAAGTGTTCAGTGGGGAAAGCCTCTAATATAAGCAAAGGTAGATTGGGGCATTCAGAGAATTCTGGGACAGGCTCTTGCTTCTACACCACTTACCTCAGAGTCAGTATAGAAGCCACAGAGGTAGGCCTGCTCCCCAAGGACTGTGGGGTGACCAAGGCCTATCAGGCTCAGGAAGTGATAAAGGCCAGGCCTTGGTGGCTGCCATGTTTAACAACCATGAGACAAAACTACTTCAGGGCATTTGACTCCTTGATCCCTGGGCTTACAGCAGGAGCAAGGTTAACCAGTGTTAGCCCTGTCCTAGGGTTATCAGAGCAGCAGGGAACCTGCAGTCCAACATCCAGACAAGGAAAAGAAAAGCAGGGGTGGCCACCCTGTCAGGGGTAGCCTATTGTGGAGAAAATAAAAACTTCCTGATTATTGAGTACTAGTTTGAGACAAAGAAGAAGAAGGCAGGGCTGGGGATGTGGCTCAAGTGGTAGCGCGCTCGCCTGGCATGTGTGCGGCCCAGGTTCCATCCTCAGCACCACATATAAATAAAGATGTTGTGTCTGCAGAAAACTAAAAAATAAATAAATATTAAAAAATTCTCTCTCTCTCTCTCTAAAAAAAAAAAAAAGAAGAAGAATAAGGCAGATGCATTACAATTCAAGTTTTGTCTGCTTGTTCTTATTCCCTTCAAAGAAAGTCTGGGTCAGACTCCAAGGGATGCCATTCTGCACCTCTGCCACAGAGGAGAAAGGGCTCCCTACCAAGTCACCCTAAGAATGAACCTAAACATATCCAAGCACAGCTTTATCTGTACCACTGGAGGTTGGGTGAGACCATAGTACCAACTTCAAGAAAAGATGAGTCTCCAAGAATGAGCCCAAGTAGCTAACTGGGCCTAATGTTCAAAATGGAGCCTGGTAGCCATTTGTTGACTGTGGAGTCACATAGTACTTTGTATTTCTACAAGGACCATTAGCTAAACATGTGGCCTTTGCCTGGCCATGTTCCCATACCACTTGCAAAGATAAATAGCCTCTGGACCTGACCAATGAACTATATCTGCATTTATAGTAATATGTAAATGTTAACCAATCAGGAATGGGTTTAGTTACTTACCTATTTACATAAAAACAAACCAATCAGGATTTAGCACAATTTCATCCTTTGTGTGCATAAGCCAACTAGAGTAAGTACCTGGTTATTATATAGGTGGAACTTCATCTATATAAGCTAGCCACTTTGCTTTATTATCTAAGGCTGCCTCTCCCCATTTACAAACTGTTTTCTGTTAAAAAAATAAAATAAAATGTCTCTTTTTATTTTTTATCTTAAGCATTTTCCCTAGTGAGTTTTTGTTGATAGTAAGTTCAGTAACTTGATGCTGGGTACAAAGTTAGAACCAAGCTACCAACTGTCTCCCAAGGAACCTTCTGAATTGGGCATTCTCAAGGCCTGCTTGACTATGAGGTCTCAGGCTGTCAGAAACAAAGGGCAGAGTGCCAGAGATATCAGGAATGGTGTAAAAGCAGATGAGAAACTGCCATTCCAAGAAAATGGGAGCACATGGCTCCTCTCCCATTGCTGTCTCCTGGTTTTCAAATACTATTGGTCCCACACTTAAGACCAGTCAGAAGAGAAGCCAGGGGGCACACTAGAGTCATGGGTCCTTGCGTCTGACCCAGGTTCAATCAGTCATCTTCCATCAGAAGGCCTATAGTAGAAAACATGTAAGATGTATTGTGCTTCTGAGGACTCTATTGTTTTAAAATGAAGGGATACATCAAAACATTACACTTCTCGGCCAGGTGTGGTGGTGCACACCTGTAATCCCAGTGGCTTGGGAGGCTGAGACAGGAGAATCACAAGTTCAAAGCCAGCCTCAGCAATAGCGAGGTACTAAGCAACTCAGTAAGACCCTGTCTCTAAATAAATACAAAATTGGGCTGGGGATGAGGTTCAAGGGCCGTGTGTCCCTGAGTTCAGTCCCCAGTACTTCCCCCCACCACAAAAATAAATAAATAAATAAATAAATAAATAAAACACTACACTTCTCTAAGTTCCCTGGTACATCAGAGATAGATTAAGGGCCATGGAAGAGATTGGCCTTAGGCTGTACAAGTGAGTGAATATTCCCCTCTTCAGTAAAGCATACTTGTAAAAATCTAGCAAGAGCAAGCTCCCTATCCTAACTGATCTGGTGGAGGGCCACAGTACAGAGAGCTGTATCAAACAGAGATCACAATATGATAGATGGCATAGGCATAGTGGGAAGGGAGCTACAGTCAATGTCAGAAAGGCAAAGGCCCAAAAGATCTGGCTCTCCTCCTGGGATACCTGTTCTTTGTTTCTTGGGCATGCGGGGCCGAGTCTTCTCTTTCCCAGGTTCGTGTAGGGAGCTCAAGTGTTCTTTCAGTAGTACATGGCCCCACTGGACCTTTTCCTCTCCCCACTACACTACAGAACACGTCTTAAGTTTCAGGGACTGATTCCAATCCCTTTAGGTGGACACGCATTCCCTGGATAATCATCCATGTGTCTCCTACTTTGGGTCTCACCACAGGGACCTCACTCAAGGGTCTTTTTAAATTAATCATGGCTGAAAATTCTGGAAGACAATACTATTGCCCCTATGCCAGAAATCTACCTACCCTGGCAGTGTCTCCTTGCCAAGGAGCACTGACATACCATAATAATTACAGTTTTTGTAGGATAAAATTGACAATTTTTTAAAGCAGAAGGAAGAGAACAAAGATAACTCACCATAATACCAGCACCCAGCGATGATCCAGGATCACAGTGGCCCTTTCTCTCTGTGTGCTATTCAACCTGCAACAAGACACTAGAATGTCCTTCACTTCATTTGGGACCACTAAAGTGATGATCAAAAGGTGGCATGGTACATCCCATCCAGCCAACCTAGAGAGTGTTTTCAGGCTACCATGTTGGTTTTGGGGTCAATTGTGATTTCTGAGGAAAGCATAGCAAGAAATCAAATCTATTCAACTTTGGGAATTTGTATGGATGCAACTTGGGGTTGTTTTTAAAAAAGATGCAGCACAAATAAAATAGTACTTTGTAGAGCCAGATGATACACTGTCCTATGATCTCATTTCTGTTGAGAACCAAAGCCATCTCCTTGGGTATATCCTTAGAGAGCTTCACTCCTCATCTCTGTATTTATTTGATTACAGTTGACTAGCTATAAGAATATTATCACAAGCCTGTTTCCTCCACCACCCTAAAATGGAGAACCAGCCCTCTGACTGACCAGCAACTCATCTGGCTCATGTGTAGATGAAGGAAACCAGATACCTCCATTCTGGGTGCACAGAGATCTGCTGTACTGACTTTTTTTTTTTAAAGAGAGAATTTAAATATTTATTTATTTGTTTTTAGTTTTCGGCGGGCACAACATCTTTGTTTGTATGTGGTGCTGAGGATCGAACCCCGGCCGCACGCATGCCAGGCGAGCGCGCTACCGCTTGAGCCGCATCCCCAGCCCCTGACGTTCTATGTAAGGGTGAACATGCAAGGATTGGCTATGTCTCATTCTGCCAGGCCACTCATTTCTAGTTGGACAAGGACACTATGCCCATTGCACACACACTTTGTACACAACCTCATAACTAGTTGTATTTCTAAAAAAAAAAAAAAAAAAGAGGAGGGAAAGTTGCATGTGATGGTGCACACTTGTAATTCCAGCAACTCAACAGGTTGAGGCAGGAGGATCACAAGTTCAAAGGCAGCCTCAGCAAGCTAGTGAGACCTTATCTGAACATAAAAAATTAGAGAGAGAAGAAAAAGAGAAATTTAATGTCCAGAGAATTGGGACACCATAAATACACAATATTCCCAACCCCAGGAAAAGACATGGGCACCTTGTGCAGTTGTTGGAGGGGAAATGGAAAGGATCAGTAGGATGCTGCACAGATATGTAACAGCCAGGAGACAATTATTTTATGAAAACACTGAAATATAACATTCTATTTGTGAGCTTTGTGGGATCAAAGAGAAGGGCAAAAGTAGACATACCTCTATATTTGTTTATGGAAAATTATATCTGGTCTCATAATATGCAGGAGGGCTGGGAGACAAAGAGACAACATGAGAACAGTAACACTACAATGTTATGGGCTATCACTTTCATTGGGAGCAATCTCTATCCATAGTGGCATCTCTAAAGTGGTTGTAGGAGAAAAGAAATGAGAATATGCACACACACACACACACACACACACACGAAGGTAAGTGTGTATGTATACATTTGTGTATGCATTCATGTATGAAGGACCAAACACTGGGGTGTGTAAGTGGAGAACACAATAGGTTGCACATAGAGCTTCCTAGAATGGGCAGAAGAGAGGCTTTGAGGGAAAAATGAAGGGAAAGTTCAGGTTTTTTCATCCTACCTCAAGCAACCATTGGACCCAAGATGACCCTATCAAACCCTTGAAATAACTGCAATTGTACCCCGCAAAATGGCTCTTAACATATTTGGATTTAAATCCCCAAGGAGGCTAGGTATGGTGGCATATGCCTGTAATCCCAGAGACAGGAGGATCGCTGGTTCAAAGCCAGCCTCATCAACCACGAGGCACCAAGCAACTCAGTGAGACCCTGTCTCTAAATAAAATACAAAATAGGGCTGGGGATGTGGCTCAGTGGTCAAGTTTCCCTGGGTTCAATCCCTAGTACCCTCCCCAAACCCCCAAGGAGATGATGTAGTGATTTATATACAGATGCACTTATTCCTTCAGAAATTTCTTCATAGACATTTTTGCTTCCCTCAGAGAGTCTGAGAGGAAAGGACACTACCTCTTCCAGTACCCCAACAACTTAAGAGGCAATTCTAGGGCTTGGATGGCTTTTGGGCCTGCCTTTATCTTTTTTTCATCTGCAAAGGGTGGAGTGAGAAGAGCAGAAAGCCAGGGTGGTTGGCATTTTTGAAGCAATAGTGCCATCAAGTGGAAACTTTATGAGCACAGTTTCCAGAACTTTGTTTCCAGAAGAAAAGTTTTCTGATATGAGAAAGGGTAGGTTTGATGTATGCAGGGAATTCTGGGACTGGCCCCAACCAACTCACTGAGTAACTTCAGAGTCACCGTGAAAGCCATGAAGCCACAGTGACCCACCAAAGAGTTCTCAGCAGTTGGGCTTGCCAGGCTCTGGAGGAGGTGGGGTGACAGGTCTAGGTGGCTGCCATGTTTGGCAATGAGAAACAAGGCTACTACAGGGCATTTGGCTCCTTGATCCCTGTCCTTGGTATAAAATAGAAGTCAGCCAGCAGGGCTGTGCTCTGGAGTCTCAGTATCTTGGGAAACCTGGGACTCAATTTTGCATCTAATAGAAGCAGGTCTAGCCAAGTAAAGGGGAAGCAAGAATGTCCACCTCATCAGGGGCATCCTCTTATAGAAAAGATGGAAACTATTGTTATGATTATAGAGTATAAGACTTAAAAAAACAAGAGTAGAGCAGGTGTATTACAGTTCAAGTTTCCTCTGCTTTAATCTAATTCAGGTCAAAGACAATCTGGGTTACACATCTTAATCATTCCACACATCTTTTCAAATATGGCAGGGGGTGGCAACAATACCAACTAGGGACACATAATTCCAAAGGCACATCATTTTCTGGAATCTGGGGACCCAAATCTGTTTTGTGCATGTGGTTATGGCTACTGAGTGTGTGACCCAGTTCTTCTCCTTAGGAAAGGCACCTGGTTCACATACTCAGGGTGGGGGCAAGGGGCAGAGTTTATGATCTTTGAGTATGGCTATCCCACAGTGCAGCTCTAGATCAAAGAATGCACATAGAGGGGCTGGGGCTGTAGCTCAGTGGTAGAGCACTTGCCTCTCACTTGTGAGGTACTGGGTTCAATCCTCAGCACCATATAAAATAAATAAATAAAGATATTTTAAAAAAAGGAATGTACATAGAGACCACCATACTCACAACTTTGGGCTGGGACCTATAGATCTAAACTCTGCCCTGGGGCTTGTCAAATAAGGTTGGTCTGGCTCAGAAGGCTCTATACATTAAGATCGCTTGGCAACATTCTGAAAAGACAAGAGTATGAAATGAAGAAGAGGGGACAGAGAGCACTTTTCAGCCTGTCTGAGAGAAAAGGAGAAAAGGAATACAGGGCTGGGCCTTTAGACTTGCCTTGGGAAAGCACCAACCAGGGAACACATCCTCAGTTAGGTAGGAGCTAACAAAGCACATATCTATACCAGATGTTCTCCAGAAATAGAAATCAGGCATCCATAAGGAAGGGCTGTGTGCTCAGGAGTATGAATCTTGTTCCTACCCTTGGCAGACATGCCAGAATTATGGTAGATCTTGGAGAGATGGGTTAGGAAGATGGGAAGGAAAAGGGCTGGATGAATAGGGACGAACAGGGAAATACGACATACATAAGAAGGTAAGTAAGTGTGTGTATATACACATATGTGTGCATTCATCTGTGAGAGGATGAGTGAGTGTTTCAGTAGAGAATACAACCACTGTTCTAAATAGAGCTGCAAAAGCAAAGGCCCTTGCTAAGGTTACCTGCTTCTCTGAGGCCACTGGGCCCTCTTCTTGACCCAAGAACCCCGAACATGGGGCAATTAATGGATAGCGAACTGCTGAGATCCCTTAGAGGTGAGCCAGGACATCAATCTCTCTGTCTTCTCACTTGATTTGCCTCCAATTAGGGTCTTGCTTCTCTCTACTCCTTTTAAGTGCTGCTGCTCTTCAGTCCTTAAGCAGGATGAGGCCACTGGTTAGGAATTGGTTAGATGAGGACAGAAGAAAAACAACAGCACAGCAATAAAAGGGAAAATCCAGGGACTCATCCCACCTTGAAGCATTAAGTCTATTTTCCCCATGAAAGCACTAGGAGTTTATGCACAGTCACCTGATCCATATAATATCAATAGGTGAGCCGAGAAAACTGGGATGCTACGAACAAGACATTTGGATTGACATAAGGAGATGATATAGCAATGGTTTTCCAGGTACATCTATTTGTTTTGGTGTTTTGCCTTAGATATCAACATTCCCTATGGAAAGCCTGAAAAGGACACCATTTTGTAAGTATCTCACCTTAGTATTCCCAGATTTAGTGCCTAGATGGCGTTAGAGTCTGTAAACAAGTCAAAATAACACCTGGCATTTAGCCAGGGGAATGTTAGAGTTCGTAAACAAGTCTGGATGGTGCCTGGCAAAATGCCAGAGGGAGTGGTTTGAGAAGTAACAAAAGCGAGCCATTAAGTGTGGAGATTCCTTATTGGTTGACTGATGTATCTAGTTTATGCTAATTAGATAAGCTGTGTGGAATGTATAAATACTGCTCCTGTCCTGCAATAAACGGCTTCCACTCCTCCTGTATCAACGTACACAAGTTGTTCATCACCCCCCTGGTTATTTTGCTGCAGCCGGACTGCGGCAGATGGCTTTTTGGCCTGCATTCAAATTTTTGTCCACAAAGGATGGAGAGAGGGTCCTCAGGGCAAGGGTAGTTGGCATTTTTGAAGCAACAGTGTCATCAAATGGAAGGGTTTTGAACACGGCTTCTAGCCTCTCTGTGTATTAGGTGTGGAAGGCCTCTGATATGAGGAAAGGTAGGTTTCTAGCACTCAGAATTTGGGGACTGGCCTTAACCACTCCACCAGGATCCTCCACTGTCACTGTTGAAGCCAAGTGGCTAGACTTTCTCACTGAGGAATCCTGTATGTTCAGGCCTAACAGGCTCAGGAGGAGGCAGGTGGGAGTGTGGAGACTGGAAGAGTTTGCGGAGTGTGGCAATGTTGCCAGAAATGGTGGCTGCCAAGTATGGCAAAGGGAGCTGAACTACTGAAGGGCAGTTGGTTCCATGATCCTTGCCCTTGGTACAGAAGCAAGGTTGGCTAGTGGGGGTCCTGCATGTGGGGTTTAGGACCACAAGCAACCCAGGACTCCATGTCACATCTGGAGGACCCAGGCCCAGCTAAGTAAAGGGGCAACAGGTTGTTACCCTGTTAGGGGCAGATTCTTACAGAGAAGATAGAAAGATGTCTTAATTGCTGGATACTAGATCAAGGCAAGGAAAAGTAAGGCAGGTACATTATGGTTCAACTTCTGTCAGCTTTACTCTTACATCAAAGAAAGTCTGGGTTATAGGCCTCAAGAGATGATCCTCTTCACATCTTCTCACATAGGATAAAGGGTACTGGAGATACCCATTTAGTATTGGTAAGCCCAGAGAAACATCATTCTCTGGAGTTGGAGAATCAGGTCTATTCTGGATGTATGCTTGTGATTTGAAATAGTCCAATAATGCCCTATTTCCCAATCTCTCAACATTGGATATAGTTCTTCTTCCCCCACCCACCCCCAGATGCCCCAGCCAGTGCGCCTGACCGGTGGGGGCGCCTCCGTGGCTTCCCCTCCTGGCCTGGCACCGGCTGCTTGGGGGAGTCCTCGGGGAAAGGCTGGGCTGCTGGGCTTCCCGAAGCCCAGGTTGCGGCCAAGGCCTCTCCGCCTGCCCTCAGGCTTTACCATTGTGCCTGCGACAGTGGCAGGGAGCACTCCCTGGCCGCTTCCACCTCGGCTCGAGGACGGGCACCGACACGGACACCCACAGGAGCCAGCATTTGCTGGAACTTTGTTGCCCTGGGGCCCATTTCCACACCGAGGGCTTGGTCTCTCCCTACCCCACCTCCAATCGGCCAAACGGATGTCCCTTAGGAGGGCACCCGGGTACCACCCCGCGGAGGGGCAGGCACTCACACATGCTCACAGGCACACAGGGACACGCACGAGCGCCCGCACAGAGACGCCGCCACCTCCCGGCCCGCCTCCTTTCAGTGGGTCCTCCTCGCCAACTCCCACCGGCCCCACCACCTGGACCCCCAGAGGCCTCCTGTTTGAACGCCACGACGGCTGAGCTGGACAGCCCAGGCAGAAGCCGATGGCTCTGTCTTCTTACCACCACCGCCACTAACACCCACCGCCACCCCAGCCGCAGCAGCTACTGAGGATGTCTACTGGACATTGACAGCCCACTTCTTGGGCCTGGACCACAGTGAAGCCTGGGAGGGCCACCACCCAGTTTGAACAGACAGGACAGGCTCCCCAACCACAGTGGCCTGGGGGAAGTATACTGTACTGTTTAAAAAAAGACCCAAAATATGTTGTGTTCAAGAGACTCATCTCCTAGGAAAAGACATCCACAGACTGAGGGTGAAAGGTTGGGAAAAAACTAGCATTCACATGGACTGTGTAAACAAGCAGGGTTTTCTACCCTCATATTAGATAAAGTGGAAAGGTGAAAGTTTGGGGAAAAAACATATCACTCACATGGAGTGTATAAACAAGCAAGGGTTTCTATCTGCATATCAGATAAAGTGTACTTTAAGCTAAAGTTAGTCAGAAAGAATAAAGAAGGACATTTCCACTGCTTAAGGGAATCATACATCAACAAGACATAACAATCATAAATGTCTATGCCCCAAACAATGGAGCATTTACATATATCAAACAAACCCTTCTGGATTTCAAGAATCAAATAGACCACAAGACAATACTACTGGGTGACTTTAACACACTTCTATCACCACTGAGTACATCTTCCAAACAAAAACTAAACAAAGAAACTACAGAACTATATAATACAATCAACAATTTAGACTTAACAGACATATATAGAATATTTCATCCTTCAATGATCGAATACACTTTGTTTTCAGCAGCACATGGATCCTACTCTAAAACAGACTATATCTTATTCCACAAAGCAACTCGTAGCAAATACAAAAGAAAAGAAAGAACTACTACTATGCTGCATTCTATCAGATTATAATGGAATGAAACTAGAAATCAACGATAAAATAAAAAATAGAAGCTACCCCAACACCTGGGGACTAAATAACATGCCTTTGAATGACAAATGGATAGCAGAAGCAATAAGGGAGGAATTAAAAAAACACTTTGAGAACACCAATACAACATATCAAAATCTCTGGGACATTATGAAAGCAGTGCTAAGAGCAAAGTTCATTGCATTGAGCTCATTCATTAAAAGAGTAAAAAGTCATTAATAAATGACCAAACATTACATCTCAATACCTTAGAAAGAGAAGAACAAATCAACACCAAAAGCAGTAGAAGACTGGAAATAATTAAAATCAAGATGGAATCAATGAAATTGAAACAAAAGAAACAATTCAAAAAGTTGACAAAATGAAAGATGGTTATTCGAATAAATAAATAAAATTGATAAACCCTTAGCTACACTAACAAAGAAGGAGAGAAAAATCAAATTACTAAAATATGTGATGAATAAGGAAATGTTACGAAGGATACTACTGAATTACAGAAGATAATCAGAAGCTATTTTGTAAATTTATACCCCAATAAAACAGAAAATCTCCAAAGACATTGACAAATATCTAGAGACATATGATTTACCCACACTGAATCAAGGAACAGGATGTGGTGGTACATGCCTGTAATCCCAGAGGCTTGGGAGGCTGAGACAGGAAGATCAGGAGTTCAAAGCCAACCTCAGCAACAGGGAGGTGCTAAGCAACTCAGTGACACCCCATCTCTAAATAAAGATACAAATTGGGCTGAGGATGTGGCTCAGTGGCCAAGTGCCCCTGAATTCAATCCCTGGTACCCTCCCGCCCTCCCCCCCCCCCCAAAAAAAAAAAAATAGGGCTGGATTCCATACACAATTTAAACAATTTCAAGAAATGAAATAGAAGATGCCATCAAAAGCCTACCAATTAAGAAAAGCCCAGGACCAGACAGATTCTGAGTCAAGTTCTACTAAGACCTTCAAGGAAGAATTAACACCAATATTCTGCAAATTATCCCATAAAATAGAAAAGGAGGGAACCCTTCCAAACTCATTCTATGAAGGCTAGTATCACCCTGATACCAAAACTAAACAAAGACATCAAGGAAAGAAAACTTCAGATCAATATCCCTGATGAACATAGATGCAGAAATACTCAATTCTGGCAATTTGCATACAAAAACAAATTTAGAAGATAGTGCACCATGATCAAGTGGGGTCCATCCCAGGTATTCTAATCAGCTTTTCTGCTGTTGTGACTAAAGGATCTGATCAGAACAACTATAGAGGAGGAAAAGTTCATTCGAGGGCTCACAGTTTCAGAGGTCTGAGTCCATAGAAGGGTGGCTCCAGAACATCATGGCAGAGTGTGTGGCAGAGGAAAGCAGCTCACATCATGGTGATCAAGAAGCAGAGAGAGAAACTCCACTCTCCAGATACAAATACATACAAAAAAGGCATGTCTAATTCCAACTTCCTCCAGCCACACATTTCCACTTCAGTTACCACTCAGTTAATCTCTGATTGGGTTAACACTCTTATAATCCAATAATTTCTTTCTTTCTTTTTTTGGTACCCTAGGTATTGAACTCAGGGGCATTTAACCTCTGATCCAAATCCCCAGCCCAAATAATTAAAGAAAATAAAACCATGCTCAGTGCCTCATACCTGTAATCCCAGCAGCTCTGGAGGCTGAGGCAGGAGGATCGAGAGTTCAAAGCTTGTGTCGGCAAAGTTGAGGCACTAAGCAACTCACTGAGACCCTGTTTCTCTCCAAACAAACAAACAAACAAACCACAAAATACAGCTGGGGATGAAATTTAGAGGTCTAGTGCCTCTGAGTTCAATTCCTGATACCCCCTCTTACTCCCCCCCACCCCCCAAAAAATCAGGTCTCAAGCCCCGGCCTCTGCCTCCTCCTGCCAGGTCCTTGGCCTCAGAGCAGCCCCACAACAGCGGAGGTGGTGGGCGTGGTCAGGCAGGGTCCCCTCCATTCTTTTTGTCCCCAAGGAGGAGGAATCCCAATCGGGGTGATTGCTCGCCCTCACTGGCTTCCTCCTAGGTCCCTGTGCTATGGGGAAGTCTGAGCTGATCCAGAAGACCAAGATGGCCAAAAAGTTCGAGCGTGAGATTACTTGACTGAGCTAGGAAACAACATGTCCAAGCAAGAGGACAAACTGCTCTCTGTGGCCTGGAAGACTGTGGTCAGGAGCCACAGTCCCACAAGTTGCAGCTGATTAGGGACTAACCTGTATCACTCTGGATTTTTTTTTTTTTTTTTTAACCAGGGATTCCCCCCTTCCGCTCCAATGTGAAAGCTCTTGTCGTTCAATGGATTCTTCCAAATGGAGCCGTTTTTTTATAGGTCATTCATTAAAGGAAATTGTTCCTGGGAGCTCACACCTAGGTTCTTCAGACCGCCATTTAACTGCTCAGATCAAACTGACCTAGCTCACTGTGGGTCGGGAGAATCCCGGTGGGGCGAAACGATCTGCAATCTGAGATCAGAGATCAGCGGGGCAGCATCTCTTCCCTCTCACTCTTTGGCCGCCAGCTACAAGGAAACCATTACAGGCTCACAGACGGGGAGGGCCAGAGGAATTCTCCTTGGCGCCTCACTCTACACTTGTCAGGAAAATTAGGTAGCAGTAAAAACTAGGCGCCCCCAAACACAAGACCCGGGAGGGTCCTCATGATCCTGCTTAGGCCACGGAGTCTTCCAATGCACGGGAGACCACCTTACTGTGGACCCGCAGACACACTGCTCAAGGTCACACGAGCACAGGCAGATAAAAGTGGAATTCAGTGTGATCTATTCATACAAGCACACAACATAACATGGTCAATAGCATTCAGCAGTTCTTTCGCTTTTCCATGGTTCTACCCTCTCCCCGAGACCCCCTTCCTCTACTCCACTGTAGGGAATGGGAAAGTTCCATTCAAGAAAGGCTGCTGGGATCCGGTCCCCCGGCTGGACTTCTCCCTTATCAGGGAAAGGATAGGAGAAAAAAAAAAAAAAGGCACAGGAGACTTACCTGGGTGAAGCCTCCTGTCAGCGGGAAAGGCCTGACAGCTCAGATCTCACGCTGGGTCCAATTGGACCCCACTGTGTCTTTTGTGGTAAACGATGACCCCAAGGACGTTTCCATTTCCCCGGAGGGCCAGGGGGTTATAGTCAATCTGGAAAGACAGGAGTTGATAATCGGATGCTTCGGAGTCATTTGAGATCAATATGCTCTCATAATTAAAGATTTTCTTTTTTCATGATTAGAACTGGTAGCCAGTATATGATGTTAAAATAAATGAACTGGAAAGAGATTCAGAATCATGAAAACATTAAAAAAACTATATTGAACAAGGCTTAAAGGTAATTAAAACAGAACTATTGTATAAGATAGAATTTCTACATAGATTTTATGCTATGGCAGAGGAAAACAACTGATTAAAATGCCATTCATTTTGTTTTTGTCTGTGATACTCAAGGATGCTTCTTTTCTCCTTGGGGTATTGAAATTGAGCTGGTAAAAAAAGCCAGTTGAACATTGTTTTAATTTCTTTCTATAACATTTTTCATTTGATTTTTTGGACACTGGAATTATAAGTTTTAATTGTCTTCTAAAAATTGAGGTTCAACAACATCTAGGGTCAACTGAACAAGATAGTTCAATTTCACACAGACTTTTTTGCACACAAATTTTTAAAAAATATTTTTGTTAGTGTTATAGTTATAAATAACAGTGGGGTTCATCTTGACATATTCCTAAATGCATAATATAATTTCCTCCACTTCAATCGATGAGGACATAGTACAAAATGAAATCTGAAATGAAGCAGATACAGGATCCGCCCCCGCCCTGCCAGGCCTGGCCATGCTGAGGATGGAACCTAGGGTATTGTGCATGCTAGGCAAGAGCTCTCCACCACTCAGCTCCATCCCCAGCCCGGGATCAATTTTTTTTTCCTACTGCAAGACCTATGCTAATTCTATGTTCACTACTAGGAACCTTTGAATACCCTAGATATCTAACCGATTTTTATTTATTTATTTGGCGGGAGATGTGACGTGAAAATGTGAACGCTCTTGTCGTTCAATGCATTCTTCCAAATGGAGCCGTTTTTTTTTTTTTTTTTTTTTTTTTTTTTTTTTTTTTTTTTTTTTTTTAATAGGTCATTCATTAAAGGAAATGTTCCTGGGAGCTCACACCTAGGTTCTTCAGACCGCGGTTTAACTGCTCAGCTCAAACCGACCTAGCTCACTGTGGGTGGGAAGAACCCCGGTGGGGCGAAACGATCTGCGATCTGAGGTCAGAGATCAGCGGGGCAGCATCTCTTCCCTCTTGCTCTTCGCCCACCAGCTACCGGCCCACAGACGGGGAAGGCCAGAGGAATTCTCCTTGGCACCTCTCTCTACACTTGTCAGGAAAACTAGGTAGCGGTAAAAACTAGGGGCACCCAAACACAAGACCCGGGAGGGTCCACGTGGCCCTGCCTAGGCCACCGAGTCTTCTGATGCACGGGAGACGACCTTACTGTGGACCTGCAGTTAAAAAAAAAAAAAAAAAAAAAAAGGCACAGGAGACTTACTTGGGGGAGGCCTCGCGTCAGTGGGAAAGGCCTGACAGCTCGGATCTCGGCGCTGGATCCAGTTGGACCCCACTGTGTCCTTTGTGGTAAACGATGCCGCATGACCCCAATGAAGCATGGATTTTCCCGGAGGGCCAGGGGGCTTTAGGCTAGCTGGAAGGAGAGGCGCTGGGAATTCGGGTTTCAGATGTTGGCCCCGCCTAGGGGCGGAGTGGAACATCATAAGATACTTCCGGATGCGGATGCCTGAAGAGAGAGGAGAGGGGCGCCTGGGAAAGTCAGGTGGGAACTATGTCTTAGTTGCTATTTGCTCAGGAGAACCTATTTGTCTCCTTTGAGTAAGGCGCTTGTTGGGAAGAGGGCAAAGGATGACTAACGGCTGGGGTTGTGTCTCCGTGGTAAAACGCACAAGCGTAAGGTACTGGGTTGGATCCCCAGCATCATGTTAAAACCAACCACGAAAACAACAACAAAAACCACCTAAATAAACAAAATAAAGGTATTGTGTCCAGTGCAACTAAAAACATTAAAAAAATGACCAAAGGAACAACAAAACTGAAGATTTACCATTCAACATCCACAAAAGTATTTGGAGCTTTCACATTTTCACTTCACATCGCCCCCCAAATAAATAAATAAATAAATAAATAGATATCTAGGGTATTCAAATGTTAGTTGTAGTGAAGATAGAATTAGCATAGGTCTTGCAATAGGAAAAAAAAAATTGATCCCGGGCTGGGGATGAAGCTGATTGGTGGAGAGCTTTTGCCTAGCATGCACAATACCCTAGGTTCCATCCTTAGCATGGTGAGGGATCCTGTATCTGCTTCATTTCAGATTTCATTTTGTACTATGTCCTCATCGATTGAAGTGGAGGAAATTATATTATGCATTTAGGAATATGTCAAGATGAACCCCTCTATTATGTATATACTACAACACTAACAAAAATATTTTAAAAGGATATTTGGAGGAAAAAATGTTGAAATAAATAACTTTTCACTGGGATTGGTGCAAATCTGTAATCCCAGCAACTCGGTAGCCTGAGGCAGAAGGATCTGAAGTTTGAGAAGAGCCTCATCAATTAGTGAGATCCTGTCTCAATAAAGGGGGGTTTGAGGTTTGCTGGCTATGTAGTTCAGTGTTAGGGTTCAATCCCTAGTACCACAAAAAGTACCCTTTCAAATTCTAAGTTCATGATTCATTTTCCTAAGGTCATTAAAGCTCTAATTGGTCCCTCCTTGACTGTGAAGCTAGTTCCCAAAACTAGGCACTCCCAGCAGTTATCACTCCCTGCTCTTTATGGGACCTGCACCTTTTTTGAGGCCTTCCAGGGCTGCTGCAGGTGGTGTGAAACCACCTGACCAATTTGTCTATCTTCCTTTATTTTGAAAAAGGAATAACTCCTCTTCCACCTATAAGTTTATATAAGAAAATGGAAGATAGCCTACTATGACCCCCACACTGAGAAGAGGATTGTTGAATTGAGGCCTGTATCCTTCCAGTACTTTGATCTCTAAGAAAAGTATGTGTGGTGGAGGGAGGGAGAGAAATGCAAATAAAGATTCCATTTTTTTCCCACAGTAGAACAGTTAATTTTATTTGTTCAAGAGCTCTTATTGCAAGTACTAAAACGAGCCTGGGCTTTGATCCTGTAACCCATATCGCATATTAAAGAAGCAGCAAACTGACCCATGTACATGGATGCAGACTAAAGGCTCAGGTTTTCAATTTCTATAGCCTGGAGCTCGGTAGTCACAGGTCTTTTAGGTCCTTCTGGATGTCCCACAGGGTATTTGCACTTTTCTTGAGGTAAGCAACCTCATCATCCTTCAGCTTCTGGTTGATAACACTGGTTAATCCCCCAGCATTGAGGACACATGGAAGGCTCAGGAAGACTTCATTCTCAATGCCATACATGCCCTTTACCATGGTTGATACTGGGTGAATTCTGGATAGATTTTTAAACATGGATTCAATAAGGTCAGCCACACTTAAGCCAATAGCCCAGTTGGTGTATCCTTTTTTCTTGATGACTTCATAGGCACTTTCAACCACCATCTTATGCACTTCCTTCCAGTTTTCACTATCATTGTCTGTTCCCATTTCTGGATTTAGTTCCTGGAGAGAGAAACACCAGCCACATTCACTCCACCTCACACAGCCACACTTGAGTTGCCATGTTCTCCCAGAATCCATCCGTGGCAGCTGCTGGGATGAATGCCAAGTTTCTCAGCCATAAGATAGCGAAATCCAGCAGAATCCAGATTACACCCACTTCCAATCACACGTTGCTTGGGTAATCCACTTAGTTTCCAGGTAACATATGTAAGAATGTCCACTGGGTTGGAAACCACAATTATGATGCAATCGGGACTATACTTGACAATTTGAGGAATAATGAATTTGAAGACATTGACATTTCTCTGCACCAGATTGAGATCACTCTCCCCCTCCTGCTGACGGACTCCTGCAGTTACTACCACGATCTTAGAATTGACAGTCACAGAGTAATCTTTATCTGCCATAATTTTAGGTGTTTGAAGAAACAAGCTTCCATACTGCCGATCCATCATTTCTCATTTGAGCTTATCTTCCAAAACATCCACCAGGGGAAGTTCATCAGCCAGAGACTTTCCCAGAATGCTGATAGCACACGCCATACCAACTTGACCAACACCCAGTACAGTGATCTTATTGTTTGGGACTGTCACCTCTTCTTCTGCAACTGGTGCAATGAGTTTTTCCTTGAGGGTTGCCATTTCAAACAGGCGATAGAAGGCTCTGAGACTGCAGGAAGTGTCTTGCGAAGACAATGTCAGCTGCGTGTCTCCTCAGGTGCTGGATCTCAAAGATTCCATTTATTTATTTATTTATTTATTTATTTATTGTTAAACATCAGAAATTTATTGGTTGCTCAAAACATTACATTGATCTTGACATATCATATATCATACATTTGTTTCAAATGGGGTATGAATTCTTATTATTCCCCCGTGTACAGATTGCAGGATCATGTTGATTATACAGCCACGTTTACACATACTGCCAAACAAGTGTCTGTTGTATTCTGCTGCCCTTCCTATCCCCTTCCTAACCCCCTCCCCTCCCCTCCCCTCCCGTCCCTCTACCCCATCTACCATAACTCATTTCTCCACTCTCTCTTATTTTTTTTCCTCCCCTTTGCCTCACATCCTCTTATATGTATTTTTGTATAATAATGCGGGTCTCCTTCCCTCTTCCGTGCAATTCCCCCTCTCTCTCCCATTCCCTCCCACCTCTTGTCCCTATTGATGGTAATCTTCTTCTCATGCTCTTCCTCCTTGCTCTGTTTTGAGTTGCCCCCCTTATATCAAAGAAGACATTCGGCATTTGTTCTTAAGGGATTGGCTGACTTCACTTAGTATAATCTGCTCTAATGCCATCCATTTCCCTGCAAATACCATGATTTTGTTGTTTTTTATTGCTGAGTAATATTCCATTGTGTATAAATGCCACATTTTTTAATCCATTCGTCTATTGAAGGGCATCTAGATTGGTTCCACATTCTAGCTATTGTGAATTGTGCTGCTATGAACATTGATGACGCTGTATCCCTGTAGTATGCTCTTTTTAGGTCTTTTGGGAATAGTCCGAGAAGGGGAATAGCTGGGTCTAATGATGGTTCCATTCCCAGCTTTCCGAGGAATCAAAGATTCCATTTTTTAAACCATAATGTAGAAAGCTCTCTAGGCCCTGTGTAGCCTAGGGCTATTTGGTTACTAAACAATTGACCTCCAAGATATTTTTGTTGATCTTTTTTATTTCTATGAACAAAGTAGTCCTTGATTTTCACTATTTTTTTTAAATTTTATTTTTAGGCTGTACTGGGAATTGAATCCAGGCCTTAGTGCAGGGTAGGCAAGCGCTCTAACATTGAACTAAATCCCCAGCCAATTTCTTCCCTTCCTCTCTCCCTCCCTCCCTTCCTTTGTAAATTTCAAGATACGTGGTCTCTAAGTTGCCCAGGCTGATCTGGAACTTGTGGTCCTCCTGCCTCAGTCTCTTGAGTAGCTAGGATTATAGGACAGCGCCACTCTGCCAGGCTCCCCACTTTATATTTCTTTTTTTTTTTAAAAAAAGAAAAATAATTTCCACAAATGCAGATACCTTACAAGAGAAAATGGAAGTCATGCCTGCTTATGTCCTGTGTAACCATTTTTAAGAAACCCATGGCCTCTGCATCAACCTGCAAGGCAGCACAACTGGACATTGACTGCCAGTAACTCCTCCTTACATCCTGCCTCCAAGCCTCACCCACCCAATTCCCCAGCTGATGACCATCTGAAACCCATACCCCAAGACCACCTGCTAGCTGCTACTTCCAGCCTTAGGCTCAGCTCTAATTTGTAGCCCTTTTTTCTTACCTATTCCCTTGCTGTTTGGGCAAAGGTTGGAGGAAATTGTCAGAGCAAAAGAAGGAGGAAAATGAAGGCCTTGAGATTATTACTCCTGCCAGATAACTTTTTACATTTCAGGTAAATACCAGAAATCTCACGAATCCCAGCTGCTTTCTATTGGTGAGGGGTAGGTTGAGGAAGAGGTTGAAAACTTCACCTTGTAGGAGGTAGGAAGGGAAAGAGCTTCCAATTCCTCCCACAAGGAATTATACTGCAAAGACCTGGGCTGTGAAACTCAGGGCCTCTTTTCTGGAATTTCTCCCTGTCCCCCACCCCCCCTGTCGTCCTGCTTTTTGTAGGCTGTTCCCCTACAAAAAGAACCAAGTCAAAGCCATTTTTCTGTCTGCATTCCCTGAACTGACACAGATTCAGTTAACTGCTCATTGTGCTAGAAAACAGATTCACAGAGGTTAAATGACTTTGCCGAGGTGAATCATAGTGAATTCACCGTGTAGTGCTCCCAGGATGCCAATCTTTTTGCTTTCTCCATGCAAGGAAAAAGTACTCATCATCACTAGTCATTAGAGAAATACAAACCAAAACTATGAACCACTTCACAGCTGCTAGGATAGCTAGAATAAGCTAGAATAGAAAACAAGTGTGGTAAGATAGTGGTGAAATTTTGGAATTCTCATACACTGCTGTGGGAAAAAAAAATGATGTAGGCACTGGGGAAAGCAGTTTGGTGCTTTCATTAAAAGTTAATGAGTTACCACATGATCCCAATCCTAGTTATACAGCCAAGAAAATTGAAAGTGGATATTCAAACAAAAACTTGAATATTTATGGGAGCATTATTCATAAGGCCAAAAACCAGAAACAACACAAATTCCCACCAACAGATGAGTATTTAAACAAAATGTGGTATGTTAATACCATGAATTATTATTTTGGGCTGAGGGTGTAGCTCAATAGTACAGCACTTGCCTGGTGTGAGAGTGGTCCTGAATTTGATTCCCAGTTCCACACACAAATCACCATGAATTATTATTCAGCCATAACAGGGATAGATTTATGACACAACATGGATTAACCATGAAATAGTATAATATGTTAAAGACAGTAGACACATGCATATAGCATGATGGTATTCACATGAAATATCCATGAAATATTCATGTGAATATCCAATATTCAATGAAACAAACAATATTTGTTTTGTGTATAGGCAAACCTAAAAAGTGGTTTAGTAGTTGCCAGAAGCCAGGAGAGAAAGGAATGAGGAATGACTGATAATAGATATAGTCTTTCTTTTGGAGGTGATAAAAAATGTTCTAAAATTGGTTGTAGTAATAGATGTACAATTTTGTGAATATGTTAAAAAACAATGATATGTCTACATTTTTCAAGGACAAATGATATGGTATGTGAATTATATATCAATAATAAAGATAAGATAATTAACACATAGATTTGTTAAAATTTAGGGAAAAGATTGATGGGAAATTTCACAATGTGGGTAAATCAATGTGAGAATACTGTGGCTTATGGATTACTACTTACAGCAAAAGTATACAAAGTATATGTTTTGAGTGCAACATATGGAACTGGAGTACAAAGCATCTACTATGATTATTCTTGCCCAAAATTGCACCTTGATTAAACCAAATCCATAGATTGAACTGCAAGATCTTCTGTTCATGAAGGAACATGTTTTGCACAAGGATGCAAAATATTCTGTAGTGAAATGTAAGAAAGTGAATATTTACAGGACAAATAATAAACCAGTCTCTCATCATAGGCATGGCAAATAAGGGGGCTGTTATGTATTAAAAGAGGAATGGGAGATATTTGAATCAATACTATTTATAATACCTCTTTGGGTCCTAATAAGGACAAATCAAATTTAAGAGGTATATTTATTTCAAACAGGGAAATTGGATGTTTGTGTTTCATGTGCCATTGGACAATAATTGTAATTTTTGTCTGATTCAGTGAGAGTATTTTTTTTTCTAAAATCCATATGTATGTTATTGTTGGGTTGTTGGTGGTGACTTGGTGGCGATTTGGTGGCGACTTAGTGAGGACTTGGTGGCGACTTAGAACAAAGCAGCCCGCACAGGAAAGGAACATCAATCAGGTGCCAGAGGAAACGCCTGTCAATCAGCGAGATCTCCTGACTAACGCCTGTCAATCAGCAGGACCCCCTGGCCAATCCTGGAGTTCAGCCAGCTCCCCTGACCAACTCCAACGGGACAAGGGACCCTAAAAACACCTTTTCCTGTCCCAAGCCCTTCCCTTCCTGCTGTAAGCCCCATAAAAGTCCAGTCCGGTCGAGCTTCCACGCGGTTTCTCCTCAGACCCTTCCCCTGTCCCCTCTGTGGGTCTGATCGAGTTCTGCCCGGGAGTGATATCTCAATAAAGCCTTGTTCAGCGGCCCTTTTAAATCTGCCTCCTTTGGTCGCTGCCTGCCTCACTTGATCTGACAGTTATAATAGACACTATGGATTGCATAGTCTTTTAGATTTCATATATGAAGGCATATGAGACTTGGAATATGCTTTGAAACACACCAGTGAAAAATAGCAAATGAAACATAATTGGTTGAATATTCATTACTGTTGAAGCTTGGTGGGTACGTGGAATTTTCCATATGTTGTTTTATTGGCTTTATTTTAAAGTATCTATGAGAAAGAGTGAACAAGAACAGTTGAGAGTAATAATTTGAATACATTACTGAGAAATATGAATGAAAATAACAAAATTGAAAGAGTCAACTATTAGTGGGTCATTATGGAAGTCACCTGTAATTTCAGCTACTTATGAGGCTGAGGCAGGAGGATCAAAAGTTCAAGGCTAGCTTGGGCAATATAGCAAGACTCTCTCTCAAAAATAAAAAAGTAGGGCTGGGGGTGTTGATTGGCTATGTCTCCACGTAGGACTAGAGTCAGATAATTCTTTTCAAAAATTGTAAAATTATTCAACACTTTTTGAGGAGTATGGTATTAATTTTTAATGATAGCTCATACCAGAGTGTAAATATGTGGAAGGAAATTCTGAAAGAAGCACACTGTAGGGCTGGGGATATAGCTCCATTGGTAGAGTACTTGCCTCTCATGTACAAGGCCCTGGGTTCAATCCCTAGAATTGCCAAAAAAAAAAAAAAAAAAAAAAAAGAAAGAAAAAGAAGCACTCTATAGTGTTAACAAGGTCCTATCTGGGAAAGATATGAACATTTAGGTTTTTGGCCAAATGTGACTTTCATTAATTCCTTCAACAAACATTTACTAAGCACCTACTGTGTGTGAGATATCTTCTTCATGCTGAAAGTAGAGCCATAAAAGAAACAAAAGAGTCACTACTCAAATGGGCTTCATGTTCTAGTAAGGGAGACTAAGAAAATAGTCAATAAGATACTAATACAACCAATAAGATATCGACATCATGATGGATATACATGAGCTATGTAGCAGACTAAGCAGGGAAAGGGGACCCTGAGGTGAGAGTGTGAAATTTGTACCTTCAAGTAAATTGTACATTGAAGGCCTGACTGAGAAGGCTACACTAGAGGAAAGACCTGAGGTAGGTGAAAAAGTTGGAGATCTGAGGAGGAAAGTTGCAATGACAGGCACTGCCTGTACTTCCTACTGCTTTTCTCCTTTAAATTTATTATTGATAAATAGCAATGTTCTGAAGAGATGCTGTTTGTTGTTATTGTTTGGCAGTAGAGATTGGCCAGGATAAGGTCAGAATTTCCACGAAGGTTCACACAGTGAGGGCATGGCTTAAGGCCCTGGATACTCTGAACAAATTGAGGCTATAGCCACATGTAGTAAGTGTGTATGTTTCTATAAAATGAATCTTTTTGGAATGCATGTATAAGCAGATCCTTCCATTAGCCTCTCACTTACATAGCTTACTCCAGTGTTGTAAGCTGTTGCTACTGTGGTGTGTGTGTGTGTGTGTGTGTGTGTGTGTGTGTGTGTGGTGCTAGGGGTGAAACCTAGGGCCTCCTGAATGTTAGGGAAGTGTTCTACCACTGAGATGCCCCTTCAGCCCATCATTTACAGCTGCTGTAGTAACAGTACTGTACAAAACCCAAACTTGTTTGATACCTGGTGCCAGGATGGTAACTATTATTGGGATCAATAAGCTATGAGTGGGAGGGCATATCTGTATCTGTAGATGTAGGGTCAACAGGCTATTTATTTCATTGACTTTAGGTACAATGACTTAAGTGAGCAGAAAAGGCTGATCAGTGTCTTTGACCATAAACCTGAAGGCCTGGAGAATACAGCATGAAGTCACTAAGTGGTCACAATGGATTACATCACAATGAACTCCTTGCTATAAAACCCAGATCACTGTGGGACTGAGGTTATTTCTCCTGAGGGTCTGTAGTGGTAAGTAGGGTTCTGAGTGGTGGTGGTGGTTAAATAGTTAAAAAAAAAAAAAAAGACTGGGTTTTTTGAAAAATGCTGAATTTATACTTTGGAAAATTAGTTTATATCTGTGGCTCAGGTATTCAATAATACTTGTTTTATTTTTCAGGTCACAGTACATTGTAAGCACACCACAGTGTGATTTACAGCTAGTGCTACCCGGCAGAAGTTTGGACTCACTTCAAGCGCATAGGAAAGCTGGATGCTGATTTCACAGCATCCTATAGGTATGTGATACAATTCTCAGTTGTATTTTTGATTGTTGTACCACTTTTGTACAATAGGCTCCTCTTTAAAGGTAGGTCTCTCACTGGACTTTCTTCGTTGGTATAGGCATTGTGTTCATGTATACTCAATAGCTGTTAATTATTATGATGATGATGATTGTGAGAATCTTCTCTGTGTGATGGGAAAGATCAACTTAAGTTGGTAAGTTCCAACACTCCCAAACCAGCTTAAGCTCAAAGCCATTATTTAACTAGAGATGAATTCCTTGATTTTTAGAAGCAAGACTTTCTGATGTGTCTTAATCCACTTTGTACTGTTTCCATGGAGGGTTGGTAGGAATAGTGTGTCCATTAGGCTTCAATCAATACCTTAGCTTTGTTCTTTTTTAAAAAAACATTTTTAATATTTACTTCTTTTACTTGTACACAATATCTTTGTTTTATTTCTTTTTTATGTGGTGCTGAGGATCGAACCCAGGGCCTCGCAAGTACTAGGCAAGTGCTCTACCACTGAGCCACAACCCCAGCCCCTTTAGCTTTGTTCTTAGTGCTCAACATACAGTAAAGAAAGACAGGGTTATTTCAGTACCCTAAGACCTTTAAAGGCTATCACAGTAGCCTGATGAAGCCTTAGAGCTAGGAAAGAATTGAGGTGATCTTGTGTGTCCTATGAATTGCTGGTGTAAGGTCCTCTATCATCCTACATTGTACTCTCTGAAGGCTGATCTGAGACTTGTGAATATGTTAAAAAACTCCCTTCTAGGTAAGTAGTTTTACTTATACCTAACTGAAATAGCTATTGTGAGGGATCAAGCATGAACTCATTTGTCATGTCTTTAAAGGGAGAAACCTAGAGCTGTCCAATTCCTGTACCATATTCTCTTCTCCATAGCACACACAGAACAGGCTTAAAGTAATATTTAAAAGTGAGTAGCTTATTTATGATAACACCATTCTTTTGTGATTTTAATCGCAACATATACTTATTGTAGATGATTTTTGAAAGCTTAGTTAGTTTGATGAGGGAACTACCTTCAAATCTTTATATTGGTTTATACTTTCTTATGGATCACAAGGTTGACACACACTCTCTTGATGACTTGGGTTAGCTGGCCTAAGGTTCAGTCATTACTGGCCTTTAGTACTTTACTTTGTGCCACGTCCTTATGATTCTGTTCTGTTAAAACCATTAGTGTAAGGTGAGGTAAGGGGCCAGGTGATAAGAGGGTGGTCAGCATCATAAAGCCATTATGACCTCATCAACTAGTCATCTCTGATATTGAGCCAATCATTTTACTTCTCTTAGTTTCAGTTTCTTCAACTAATAGGAGAGTCAAATAAATAAGTGTTTCTTAAAATATTATGACCAAGAAGCTGAAGAATGGTGTGGAAATTTTATTTTATAAAAGTACATGTTGACCTACACACAAAAATTCAAGAATTTTAGAGAAACCATTCTTAGTTTTCAATATCCAAACTCAAGTGGCTTGGTGTTTCTTTTAGTTTTACACATATGTGAGTCCAGTGTCATCTATTGTTCAAATAATTTCAGTTCCCTGCCTAAAACTCTCTAATGTTTTTCTTTAAATTAGAATTTAAAATAACGATACACCACAGCCAACAATCAACAAGATCTGGTTATACTTCCATCATCACTCACTGTTTTCCTCCTTAGCTACTTTGCCCTAGCCACAAAGGTGTGTGTGTGTGTGTGTGTGTGTGTGTGTGTGTATGTATGTGTGTATGTATATATAATTTGGTACCAGTGATTGAACCCAGGGGCACTGAACTATTGAGTCACATCCCCAGACCTTTTTATATTTTATTTTGAGACAGGGCCTTGCTAAGTTGCTGAAGTTGATCTCACACATGAAATCCTCCTGTCTCAACCTCTCAAGTGTAGGGGTGTACACCTGTAATCCCAGAAACTCAGGCGGCTGAGGCAGGAAGATCACAAGTTTGAGGCCAACTTCAGTGACTTAGCAAGGTCCTGTTTTAAAACAAAAAGATAAAAGGGTTGGGGATATAGCTAGTGTTAGAGCAGCACCACTGGATTCAATCCCTAGCACTGAAAAAAAAAATTCTAGCCTGAAAAATGATAAATTTCCTAATATATATTTTTTTCAATTTTCAAGAGAGTCTTGTGTCAACTAGCAAACGTTGAGAGAAGTACTAAACAAAAAGGAGTACAATTTTCAAAAGGTAAGGCTAATAGTATTAGATATATTTGGTTTTCAGATAATTTAATCTTATCACATATCCTTTCATTTCTTTTTTAGAAGACCTTTTAAAAAAATTTTTGGTACCAAGGATTGAACCCAGGGGTACTTAATCACTCAGATACATCCACAGCCCTTTTTATTTTTTTTTTATTTTGAGAGAGGGTCCTGCCAAGTTGCTGAGGCTGGTTTTGAGATTGTGATCCTCCTGCCTCAGATTCCCAAGTTACTGGGATCACAGGTGTGAACCACCACACTTGGCAGTAGTTCTAAATTCTAATCTCAGTATCAGATCCCATGTATAGTAGTAAAGCCAGACAAACTTACATTGGAGGACACCCATCTTTTCAGTGAACTAGCACACAAGGTCATTCACTGACCATGAATGCCCTGAGGTGGGTTTAAAATTTATACTAAGTATACAGAAGACTTGGATCAGCTAATATGAAACATTTCTCAGGGACTTCAGTATTAATGAATAAAACAAGAGTATTTCAAATTTGAGTCCAGATATTTATTAACCAGTTTGTTTTACCCACTCTTCCTTCAGACTTGGATTTGAAAGACTTATAATTTCTAAAGGTCAGATATGTATTTAAATGAATCAATAGTGAAAGCACTTTGGGGGACATCAAATCATTTTATTGAGGGGTTTGTGGGTAGAGAGGATGGGGTTGAAGAGGACAAGGAGATCTGATGGCTTTGTCAGGGCCAGATCCTCCCCTGGCTCACCAACACTGAAAAGCTGGAAACACTTGTTGTTCCACATACTCAAAAGTCAATTCGAGACAAGGAGATGTATCGCTTTTAGAAACAGAAGGAACATCTTTGGGATTTATGTGTAGCCTTCTAGAATCAAAAGGTAACATTGACAACCAAGGGCAAGGAAGATGTTAACAATATCTCTCTTTAATTGAACTTAAACAGTGTTCACTCTAAGTGTCATGGCTATAGTCCTGAGAACTCATGAAATGAAAAATGTTCCATTTATTTCACCTATTATTTTGTCTAAAGTTTTCTGGAAACGACACTATTTAAAAAAAAAATTGGGGGGGGGGGGCTGGGGCTGTGGCTCAGCAGTATAGTGCTCACCTAGCACTTGCAAGGCACTAGGTTTGATCCTCAGCACCACATAAAAATAAATAAATAAAATAAAGATATTGTGTCCAACTACAACTGAAAAAAATTTGTAGTTGTAGATGGACAGAATGTCTTTATTTTATTTGTTTATTTTTATGTGGTGCTGAGGATTGAACCCAGTGCCTCATGCGTGCTAAGCAAGCGCTCTGCCACTGAGCTATAGCCCCAGCCCCTGGAAACTACATTGTTAACTGTGCATTTATGGTGATGATTATTGCAGAATGAAGAATTTAAAGCCTAAATATAAAAACAAGAAGCAATGCCAAAAAAGAAAGAAAAATCGAAGAACTTGGAACAGAATTCCAGTAACATGGAACCCAGGTATTCTGACATGATGTAAAGGAATATATGATGAGAACCAGGCTTTCTGGCAATTTTACCTTTAACTTTATTTATTTGTAGTGCTGGGGATTGAACCCAAGACCTTGTGCATGCGAGGCAAGCCCTCTACCAACGGAGCTATAACGCCAGCCCCCCTTTAACTTTAAATAACTACAAATTTGATTTTCCAAGGCAAATCATTTCCATGTAGGGAAAAGACTCAAGCATTAGTTTATTAAACTGCACTAGATATTTTGTGACAGAATATATTACACAAGTAAAGTGTTTTTAAGAGCAAGATATTGTGATTATTTGAAAAGTCGGGCCTGTGGTTGTAACTGTCAGGTTTATTCAGAGAAACAGAACCAATAGGATACGTGTGTGTGTGTGTGTGTGTGTGTGTGTGTGTTGTTCCATAATTTAAAGACCATGGTGCAAAGTAAATAATACTTAAATACTATGATATAGTCAGTGCATCTGAAGTTACCTGATGAGAGAATACACACACACACACACACACACACACACACACACACACTCACATATGAGATAAGGTTAAGGTCAAATGCTAAGATCTGCAAAGTGACTCAGGAAGCTAGAGGCCTAGGAAATCCTGGATGCTTTAGTTCCAGACTGGCTTTAATATGCCTGAGAATCAGGAAAGCCAATAGTGTAGTTCCCATCTGAAGGTCTGAATGGCCTAGACCCAGGATGAGCCAATGTTTCAGTTTGAGACCAGAGGTTGGAGAAAAGCTGATGCCCCAGTTTGAAGGCAGTCAGGACTGCAGGACTTTCTCTTACTAGGGGAGAATCTGTTTTTTTTTTTTTTTTTTTTTTTTTGTTGTTGTTCTATTTAGACCTTCAATTGATTAGATGAGACCCACCCCACATTAGGGAGAACAATCTGCTTTACTCAGTATACTAATTTAAATGTTGATTTCATCCCCAAATACGCAAAATAATGTATAACCACATATCCTGGTATTCCATAGCCAAGTCAAGTTTACATAAAATTAAGCATCCCAAATCCATCCCTTATTAATTTGGTACCTATATACATATCTTTAATATTTAATTTCCAAATAAAGATAATAACAAGGTCATAATTCTACCTAAAATTGTATAAATATTCTCTTTATAAACAAAAAACATGAAATTCTTTCACAAAAAAGGAGGTAAATTTTTCAGTCATATTTACTCTTTTCCTTGATGTTCCATAATTTGAATACCATGATTTAACATGAATAATACTTAAATAATATGATACAAAGTATAAGTACATCTTAAATCACCTGATAAGGAAATAAGAGGGACAAAAACAAAGAAATTCGAGATACACACACACACACACACACACACACACACACACACTTAAAACAAATGCCTGGGAACCTCACAGCTCAGTCAAGTTGACACATAAAATTAATCATCACAACTATATTTCCTTTCATGAAGAAAATCTTCACTCATCTAAATGATCCTCAAAGCTTTTGTAGACCTCTGTAATCATAACTACCATTAGGTCAAACCTGTAAACTTTACATTTCTACCTATATTCAGTTTGACTAAAGCTCCCATGCATACTTAAAAATTTCACCAGGTAGTCTACACTTCAGAACTGCTCAAGTATTTTCCCCAGGACAGCTTATATATTGGGAATATACAGAAAATGGGAATATATAGAAAATGAAGATTCATCTTAAAACATTGTATATACAAGGCTCAGGCCATATAGAATACATCTTTGTGCATATTTATCATAAAGTCTAATTTCTCAGAGCCAGGTGCAGTGACACACACCTGTAATCCCAGCGACTTGGGAAGCTGAGGCAGGAGGACCGTGAGTAAAACCAGCCTCAGCAGTTAGTGAGGCCCTAGAAAGACCCTGCTCAAAATAAAATATAAAAAGGGCTGGGGGATGTGGCTCAGTGGTTAAGTGTCCTTGGATTCATTCTCTGGTACCAAAAAAAAAAAGTCTCATTTTTCAATTGATTTACTGTGGTACCAGGGATTATACTCAGAACCTTGCACATGCTAGGCTAGCTCTCTATCACTGAGCTACATCCCCAGCCTTATAATTTTTCATTATTTTAGGATAGTGTTTAACAAGGCCTTTGAGGATGCCAACTTTCCTTGCATTAAATTTTTAGCAAAAGTAGTTATTGTGAAGAGCTTGAAATGCTTATCAGTATAATTCTTTTACAATTACTAGTATTTCTTTTACTATTGATAAATTAATAAAAGCATATAACCTTAAAAATGAATACAAACATTCACTGTTATGTATACTGGGCTCTGTATATTATTGAAACAATTGAAACATTCAAACATGTTTCTTATCACTTATATTATAGGATTCTGGATCCACAGGTTCATCATTGTTGAGAGCCACAGCCTGAGGGGCCCCAGCAAACTTCCAGCTGCCAGCAAACTTCCAGCTGCCGGCTGATGATTGGCTCACAGCAGCCCCAGCAACATCTAGCTGATTGGCTCCTCGGCCCCAGCAACATCTAGCTGATTGGCTCCTCTGCAGTGATGCTCATTGGACTGTTTCCCTGCCCTTTCAGACCACGGAGCTGCTCATTGGGGGACTTTTTTGGCTCCGCCCACGTGACCCAGCCAATCGGCCTCAAGAGCAGGAGGATTGTGGGAGGTGGGGAGAAGCTTGTGTGGGAGAGAGAGGCTTGTGGAAAGCCGGTGGTGGCAGTTGAGGCTCTGAGGGTTTTTCCTGAGAGACTATTTTGTTTGTCGTGTGTGGTTCTAAAAATAAAGTTAGTTTCTTTTGACAAGTGGCTCCTGATTGTGCCCAGCCAGACTGCGGCATTTGGTGGCTCGCACGGGGAGCGACTGAGGGTAAGTGAAACTGCTCGCCCCTGAGGGCAGGGCGAGAGGATGGGTAGCCATTTTAAGATTCTTCTTTTGTTATTTTGTTTCACTTTTGTTTTAAGTTGCCTGTCCCTGGAGATGAGTGAGACGGAAGAAAAACCGCTCACATCTGAGGAAAAACTATTTACGTCTGAGGAACAGATAGGGAGAAAGGACGGATGCCCATGTCAGGAGGATAGAAAGGCTATAATGACTTTTTGTTGTTCCCTTTTTATTTCATTCTGTCTCGGTTTTGTTTGGCGTCATCTTGTTGGGTTGTATTATAGTAGAAATACGGGATCAGAAATTAGTAAAAAACAAACTGAAAGAGTGTTAAGTAAATTGTTAGAGGAAGGAGGCATCCCAGTAAAATCAAGAGCAGTCAGGGTATACGTTGATACAATACAAAAATGTAGCCCATGGCTTTTTAAGGAGGAGTTGTTAAATATATCACAATGGAACCATCATGGTGAAGATTTAAAAAGAATAGAAAAGAAAAGCCCAGGGACTCTGCCAGTTGGCACATTGCCATTGTGGACGTTCATATCTTGTTTGCTTAGTCCAAAGCCTTCAGTTCAGACAATGGTAGAGGAAGGAGAAGACATAATGATTCAAGTAAAAGAGAAGGTCTCTCAAGTTAGTCAGACAGAGAAAGAAAGTGTAAAACAGAAAAAGCCATCAGGGGGAAAGGTACAACAGGAGACTGCTACTAACACCTTTCTATCACCAGAGGGTGTAAGTGTCCAACCAACAGCACCACCTCTACAGGAGACTGCTACTAACACCTTTCTATCACCAGAGGGCGAAAGTGTCCAACCAACAGCGCCACCTCCATATGCTGGGAGGCCCCCAACCCCCACAGTTGATAGTTGGGATCCTGAGACAAGATCTCAAATATTAACATGCCCTGTATTTGAGGCAGGAGGGCAGCGATTTTACCAAGTTTTAAATTTCAAAACAGTGAAGCAGCTAAAAGAGGCTGTAACAACCTATGGTCCTCAAGCACCCTTCACTGTAAGCTTGGTCGAATCCATTAACAACTTGAACATGACGCCAGCAGATTGGGCTAATATGTGTAAAGCTGTGCTAAATGGAGGACAATACCTGTTATGGAAGGTTGCCAATGAGGAATTTTGCAAGGAGACGGCTAGGCGAAATGCAGCAGCTGGTTATCCTCAGAGAAATCTAGATATGTTGTTAGGAAAGGGACTTTATGAGGATCAGCAGCAACAAATTGCATATGATCCTGGCGTATACGCACAAATTGCTGCAGATGCAATTAAGGCATGGAAGACTTTACAAGGACATGGAGGTTTACAAGGTCAATTATCTAAGGTAATACAAGGAGCTAATGAACCTTATGCTGAATTTGTAGATAGGCTTATTCAAACAGCTACCAGAGTTTTTGGGAATACAGAACAAGCAATGCCATTACTAAAACACCTGGCTTATGAGCAAGCAAATCGTTGGTGCAGAGATATCATTAGACCATGGAAACATGAAGATTTAAACACATATATTAAATTATGTAGAGACATTAATGAACAAGAGCAAGTCGTGGCAGCTGCAGTAAAACAGGCTTTAGATGCCAGAGACATTAATGAACAAGGGCAAATTGTGGCAGCTGCAGTAAAACAGGCTTTAGATGCCAGGCCAAGAACATGCTACAATTGTGAACAAACAGGACATTTTAAAAGGAATTGCCCCATTGGAGGAGGGTTTAACAAAACTAGGTATCAAAGGAGTAGAATACCAGGTATTTGCCCACGATGCCGTAGAGGGAGACATTGGGCTAATGAATGCCGTTCTCAAACCACCATAGAGGGTACTCCATTATCAAAAAACGAACAAGGACCAGGTGTTTATCCACGATATCGTGGAGAAAGGCATCGGGCTCCATTGCCAAAAAACGGACAGGGGGGCCCAATGCTCCGGGGCCCAAAACCACAAATATACGGAGCACTGGAGGAACCCAGCAACCCCATCAGGGTAGTGCCCAGGACACATTGTCCATCAGATCCCTCATCAGACAAACCAGAGGGAGCGCAGGGTTGGACATCTGCGCCTCCGCCAGAGCAGTACTAACTCCAGAGATGGGAGTTCAAATCATTCCCACAGGGGTGAAAGGACCTCTTCCCAAAGGAACAGTAGGCTTATTATTGGGACGCAGCTCTTCTACTCTAAAAGGACTTATGATAAGTCCTGGGGTAATTGATCCCGATTATGAAGGTGAAATAAAAATTATAGCCAGTTCTCCAAAGGGTATATCAGTAATTTCACCAGGAGATAGAATAGCACAGTTACTAATAATACCCAGCCTACATGATAAATTTTCCAGTCGTACTGTAGAAAGAGGTTCCAAGGGATTAGGCTCCACAGGTGTAGATTGGGCTATGCTTTCTTTAAATTTAGATTCTCGCCCCATGCTAAAACTAAATATTCAAGGACATGAATTTAATGGGCTACTGGATACAGGTGCAGAACTTAGCATCATCTCTCGTCAAGAATGGCCAAAACATTGGCCATTACAAGAAGCCACTCAAACGCTTCGAGGCCTAGGAGTGGCGACTAATCCCCATAGAAGTGCAATGGTATTAGATTGGAAGGATCCTGAAGGATGTGAAGGAACTATACAGCCATATGTATTGGATCATCTTCCCGTAAATTTATGGGGACGAGATGTCCTAGATCAATTAGGTTTGACATTAACAAATAACATCAACCAAAATGCACCCACTATTATGACTAGACAAGGTTTTAGGAAAGGAAAAAGATTAGAAAAACAAGAACAAGGTATAGCAGCACCAATACAAATAGATCAAGGAACAGACAGACATGGGTTGGATTTTCAGAAAGGGCCACTGAGACAATAAAAATTACTTGGAAATCAGAAAGACCAGTATGGGTTCCTCAGTGGCCCCTGACTAAAGAAAAGATACAAGCAGCCCATGACCTGGTCAAACAACAATTAGCAGAAGGACATATACAACCTTCTGTATCTCCCCATAATACTCCCATTTTTGTCATCAAAAAGAAATCTGGTAAATGGAGATTATTGCAAGATTTAAGAGCCATTAATAATGAGATGGTTATTATGGGACCTGCTCAATCAGGGATTCCTCAGTTGTCTGCTTTGCCAAAAACCTGGTATGTTTTAGTTATAGATATTAAAGATTGTTTTTTTTTCAATTCCAATTCATCCTGAGGATAGTCCACGTTTTGCATTTACTATCCCTGCACTGAATCATGAAGGTCCTGATCAGAGATATGAATGGAAAGTACTCCCTCAAGGGATGGCTAACAGCCCAACTATGTGTCAAATTTATGTTAACAAAGTAATCCAGCCACTTAGAAATCAAAATCCTGAACTACAAATATTTCACTATATGGATGATGTATTATTAGCACACAAAGATAAAAACACATTGCTAGAATGTTATGCCACACTTACAAACTTATTAAAAAATTATAATCTAGAGATAGCAATAGATAAAGTACAATTAAATTTTCCAATTAATTATTTAGGAGTTCTATTATCCTCAACCATGGTCCGTCCACCAAAAATTCAAATACGAGTAGATCAACTCAAATCACTTAATGACTTTCAAAAGTTATTAGGAGACATAAATTGGATAAGGCCTTATTTAGGTATACCAACAGGAGAGTTGGGACCTTTATTTGATCTCCTAAAAGGTCCATCAGATCCAAATTCACCCCGAATGTTAACGCCTGAAGCAAGAAAGGCATTAAAAATCATTGAAACATATATGGAAAATATGCATTTGGATAGAATTGATATAAGTTTGCCTTTATTATTTATTGTACTACCAACAAAAAATATTCCTACAGGAGTATTTTGGCAAGAAGGTCCATTATTATGGATACATTTATCTTATTCTCCTAACACTATTCTTACTAGGTATCCTGAGGCTGTAGGACAATTAATACTCAAAGGAATAAAAGCAGCAAAGGGAGTGTTTGGAATTTCTCCCAATAAAATTATTACTCCATATACTATGAATCAAATTGATGAGTTAGCTAATGAGTTAAATACTTGGGCAATAATCATGTGCAAATCTAATGTTTCATTTGATAACCACTTACCATCTAATCCTTTATTGTCTTTTTGGTCATTGCATCCTGCAATTTTTCCAAAAATGACAAGAAAAACACCTATCATGAATGCTCCAAATATATTCACTGATGGGTCAAATAATGGTACAGCAGCAGTAGTTACCCCTGATCAAACTTTTACATTTTTAGTACCCAAACAATCAGCTCAAAAGGTAGAGCTTAATGCAGTTTTACAAGCTTTTGTGATGTTTAAAGATTCTGTATTTAATTTATTTTCTGATAGTCAGTATGTAGTTAATGCTATAGTATCTCTTGAAGATGCTGGTAGGATTTCCCCTTCTTCTACTGTTTTCTCTTTGCTTTCAACTATACAAAGTCTAATCTGGGACAGAAAAGATCCATTCTTTATAGGACATATCAGGGCACATACAGGATTGCCTGGAGCCCTTAGTTTGGGCAATGATTTAGCAGATAAAACTACACATGACATACATATTTTCTCTACACTAGAAGAAGCTATAAATTTTCATAAAAAGTTCCATGTCAATGCTAATACTTTACAAAAGCACTTTAAAATAACTAAGGAACAAGCTAGACAAATAATAAAACAATGTCAAAATTGTGTGACCTTTTTACCACAAGTTAATCTTGGAGTCAATCCTAAAGGATTGATACCTAACCATATTTGGCAGATGGACGTCACACACTTGCCAGAATTTGGAAAATTAAAATATTTGCATGTTACAGTTGATACTTCTTCTGGATTTTTGATGGGCTCCCTTCATGCCGGAGAAAAAACTAAAGATGTTATAGCTCATTGCTTACAAAATTTTGCCACTGTGGGTGTTCCAAAACAGTTAAAAACAGATAATGCCCCTAGTTATACTTCTACCTCTTTTAAACAATTTTGCTCAACATTTGGCATTACTCATATAACAGGAATCCCATACAATCCACAGGGACAAGGCATAGTTGAAAGAGCTCATCAAACTATTAAAATGTACTTATTAAAGCAAAAAGAAGGAATTGGGAAGGGGTATATATTCCCCAAAGATAAACTTAAAATAACCCTTTTTACTCTAAACTTTTTAAATTTGGATTCATCAGGACTTAGTGCTGCGGAAAGGCATATGTGTCCAAAAAATGTACATAAGCCCAAGGTACTTTGGAAGGATATTCTAACAGGACAATGGAAAGGTCCTGACCCAGTAATTGTCTGGAGTCGGGGGTCTGTTTGTGTGTTTCCACAGGGAGAACAGCAGCCGATTTGGATTCCAGAGAGATTAACCAAGGTCCTGACCCAGTGATTGTCTGGAGTCGGGGGTCTGTTTATGTGTTTCCACAGGGAGAACAGCAGCCGATTTGGATTCCAGAAAGATTAACTAAAGCGATTTCTACAGACCAAAAAGAAGATGATTTGGCTCAAATCCATAACAACTGATATCCAAAACTCCAGTTTGGCTATTCTTACATCTGCAACAGAACCAGGATGCTTTTTTCAATATCTATTTTATTATTGCCCTTTGCCATATCATGAAGTTCTATTTTGTTTTTTGAGCTCATACAGACCTAGGTTAATGTTTTGCTGATCAGTTCTATTTTTTGACTATAGAGTTTTTAAACATTGCAATGGAGATTTCACCTGTAAAAAGTTATAAGGCCTTTACTATAATGTTATGTGTTGTATGTATTATATTATGTGTGCACACTTGTGTTTTGTGTTATATGTTTGAATGTACGTATGTCCATATATCATATATGATGAGTGCTCATGATAAAATGGATCCAAATATTTTTTTTTCACGTGATTTATATGGTTTAATTTAAATTGGGTAAACAACTGTTGAGGATTGTTTTAATATGTAAACAAAAAAGAAGGTTAACAGATCTGTTTGTTTACTTTCACCTTTCCTTTTCATTATATTTAATAATTCTCTTAAAGACAATGTAAATTGTTAAGAAAATTGTTTTCTTTTAGTGCCTTCTGTAATGTTACATAATTTTTTCTTTAGCCATTATTGCCAGAATTCCTATCTTCATCCCAGTGCCGGTGAAGACAATGTAAATTGTTAAGAAAATTGTTTTCTTTTAGTGCCTTCTGTAGTGTTACATAATTTTTTCTTTAGCCATTATTGCCAGAATTCCTATCTTCATCCCAGTGCCGGTGAAGACAATGTAAATTGTTAAGAAAATTGTTTTCTTTTAGTGCCTTCTGGAATGTTACATAATTTTTTCTTTAGCCATTATTGCCAGAATTCCTATTTTCATCCCAGTGCTGGTGAAGTCAAAGATAAAACCAATCTACAGCTTCTACAATAGCCATCACTGAACTGCTTGCAGAACTTGCCTGGACACATTGTGAGCTCACCTGTATGCATTGTGAACTATCTGTTGGTGCAGCGACTTATGGTAGTGTTGGGGTATTTTTGCTGATGATGTCACCGGTGGTACAATTTTTCAAAGGAGCCCTCAATTGGCTTAATGTCATGGCATTTTGCATCCTCCTCTACTAGTGATGGTCTAAAATTTGGGGGCCAACAGAGGTGAGGCAAAGAACCTCACCCCCCCACAGGTGCAAAGGCCTATCCACAAGTATGGCTGTATGCTGGACCGGTAGTCAGTGACGGGTATGATCCAATTGCAGTGGTACCAACCTAAGACAGGAGGCTGACGCCTAGAGGTCAGTTCATCCGATGACGGGTAAGGACCATATGTTGAATTGGACTGCCTAACAGGCACGGTCCCTAAGCCACATGCTTGTTGTTTAAACAGAGAGGGGGAGATGTTGAGAGCCACAGCCTGAGGGGCCCCAGCAAACTTCCAGCTGCCAGCAAACTTCCAGCTGCCGGCTGATGATTGGCTCACAGCAGCCCCAGCAACATCTAGCTGATTGGCTCCTCGGCCCCAGCAACATCTAGCTGATTGGCTCCTCTGCAGTGATGCTCATTGGACTGTTTCCCTGCCCTTTCAGACCACGGAGCTGCTCATTGGGGGACTTTTTTGGCTCCGCCCACATGACCCAGCCAATCGGCCTCAAGAGCAGGAGGATTGTGGGAGGTGGGGAGAAGCTTGTGTGGGAGAGAGAGGCTTGTGGAAAGCCGGTGGTGGCAGTTGAGGCTCTGAGGGTTTTTCCTGAGAGACTATTTTGTTTGTCGTGTGTGGTTCTAAAAATAAAGTTAGTTTCTTTTGACAAGTGGCTCCTGATTGTGCCCAGCCAGACTGCGGCAATCATTGCTTCCAGGATTTCTTACATCACATCTACTGGCAGATGGAAGGCAGAAGAGTTTCTCCTTGTCCAACTTGATTATCTGGAATAAATGGGAAACCAGCCTTACCACTACTACCTTTGTTTGAGGACCTCCTTATCTAATACCACCTTTGTTGAGGAACCTCATGATCCAGAATCATTGCTTGTTCTAACTTATGAAACGAATCTGAAATAAATGTCTAAACCCCAAACTCTATGAAAAGATTTTTGAATTGCATGACTTGAGAATTGGTTGATCAAAGGCAAAACTTTGACTACATTTTGGGGCATTTTTCTAGTCATTGGTGATCTTTCATGTGTGGACAACTGTGTAGTTGTGTACAGGTTAATGTTAGAGAATATGACTGCTGACACTTGATTTTCTTTGTCATCTCATTGTCTTATGTTCTTTTCTTTTCTCAGTATAGTATGTCAATAAGTGGAAACTCCATGGAGAATATGGAATTCATATAGAAGGCAAAAGGGAATCCATAATGTTGTATAAGAGCAATTATATCAATTTCCTAGAGGTGCCCTAAGAAATTACCACAAAGTATTACCACAATCTAATTGGATTTTTAAAAAATATTTTTTAGTTATAGTTGGACACAATATCTTTATTTTGTTTATTTTTATGTGGTGCTGAGGATCGAACCCAGTGCCTCACACATGACAGGCACTCTACCATTGAGCTACAACCCCAGCCCATAGACCTTTATTTATATGCAGTGCTGAGAAATGAACCCAGTGCCTCACACATGCCAGGCAAGTGCCTACCACTGAGCCCCAGCTCCAACCCTGGGCTTTGATATGGTGCATAAAAAGTGCCTTTTCCCTGTATATTATTTTACTTAATTACCATCAGTGTTTTAAAAAATGTTTAAAGGTAAACATAGTTCCCATTAACTATGAACTAACTTTCTAATAAAAAATCACTTACCCAGCCCACCATATGGGGAAATGATTCATCCATGTATATTTCCTATAAAGGAAAAGTAGAATGACAATTTCATATTTAAAATTATTTTGTTCTAATTTGTTATACATGAAAGCAGAATGCATTTCAGTTCATAGTACACAAATGGAGCACGATTTTTCACTTTTCTGGTTGTACACAAAGTCACCATTTGTATCTTCATACATGTACCTAGGGTAATGATGTCCATCTCATTCCACCTTCTTTCCTACCCCCATATCCCCTCCCTCCACTTCCCTCCCCTTTGCCCTATCCAAAGTTCCTCCATGCACCCCCACCCCACCCCCATTATGGATCAGCATCCACACATCAGAGAAAACAATCCAGCCTTTGTTTTTTTGGGATTGACTTACTTCACTTAGCATGATATTCTCCAATTCCATCCATTTACCTTCAAATGCCATAATTTCTTTCTCTTAATGCTGAGTAATATTCCATTGTGTATATATACCAGTTTCTTTATCCATTCATCCATTGAAGGGCATCCAGGTTGGTTCCACAATTTAGTTATTGTGAATTGTGCTCCATGGATGGAGCTGCACAATTTCATTTTTTGGTTTAATTTATCATTTAAGTATTTATACCTAGCATCAGGAAGATCTCATGAATGAATGCCATATATGTTGACTGTTCAGTTTATGTAGCTTTGTTGTATAATTTGTAACAACACATTCTATTTCCTTGCCATTGTGCTTCATTGATTTTCATTCTCTGGACAGCCTTTCTGGGATCTGTTCTAATTAAGCACAGTTCTCAGGATACTCTCTTTCCTTTGAATTCAAGTACACATTTCTGCCCTCCTGCTTACAACCACTCAACAAATTTATCTTAGCTGCATTTCATGGTGTTCTTTACTAAGATAATGAACATTTGTATATTTTTTTTCCTGCAGGAAAAACATAGTTTTTCACTTTTAAATTCCTTGGTATTATAAAATCATATCATGTCAGAGTTGATATTGTGAGGTAGTGTCCCCCTTCTCCACATGGGATGTTATCTAGCAGGAAAAGGGTGTAAGCTTGGCAAGGTAGTGTTTCCTCACCTTCTCAACTAGAGAATAAGAGACCGATTTTGGAAGGCAAATATAGAGAATTCTTACAATTTTATGCTGCCTCATAAATATGTTTCTTTCTTATACTAAAAATAAGGCTTCATCATCCTTAATAACAGTTTTCAATACTATGTTTCCTCCAAGTTTCTAATGTGGTTGATATGAATATTTACCTCATAAACTGCATCATGGTGGCCAACTTCCTATAGGACAGCTAGATTATGACCTCCTTGACTCATCCCTCTTACCCCCTTCTCCACATGGACTGTGCATATATGCCATAGTGACCACTACTTAATTATAGCATGACCCCCACAAAACTCGTGCTTCATTCCTTTAAATACAATAATCACAACACTACCCAGGAAACCTGCTTGGGTAATGCCCAATAAAATATTGGCCTATGGGTTGCCCCCCCCCCCGCTCTCTCTGCCCCCCTACCCTCACCCACTAGTTGAGAATACATGTCAGTTTATAATAAAAATGAGGCTCATTTGTTGACTAGAGCCTCCAGTTCTGAGACTGAAGTTTGAAATGTATTGGTTTTGGGGTCCTGTACTTTATTAGGAACATTCTTTTAAAGAGATAGAAAGAAGTAACTTTCCATTAACCTCTGTCATGTATGATGGTTATCAGGGCCATCTGCATAGTCTATGAAATCCCACTTTTGTTCATGGAGTTAATTCCAAAGGGCTTTCCAGGTAGTCAAGGAGTCTGGGGGAGGGGTAACTTCCTCCAGTACTCAACATCTATGTTGCCGAGACTGGCTTGAATTCCTGAGCTCAAGTGATCCTACTGCCTTAGCCTCCCCAATAGCTGGGATTACAGGTGTGTGCCACCACACCTGGACATCTTTATTTTTTTTAAAGAAAAAATCTGTAGACTGGCTTGTATTTATTGATAACTATTTTTTTTCTTCTCTCTTTGGTGTCAAGTGATCCTTCTTGTAATTGGGGGCCTCTGACTTCTTCCTGTTTGATAGTAAGCAGCCAACACCCTCTTACAGTGTCCCAATTGACCTCATCTGGTTTGGATCATCCCCCACTAGTTCATTGGTGGTAGGATCATTTGGCAAGGCCCCAACCCCTACCAAGCATGAGACTAGGACTTTAACATGTTGATGAGCTGCTGCTTTCAACAGAGTTCAGGGACCCTAGATAGACATTTATATTTCTTTGACACTTTGCCAACTTCCCAAGGGGTCTTGGGAGAGGAGGGGAAGGAAATATTTTAGCTCTTAGTTTGAGTCATCAAGTTCTTTGGCACCACAGGCCAGGGGTTAGACCCTCAATAACATATAGGGTAGAAGAATGAAGAAGGCAGAAGCAGGAGGAGGTCACAATATAGAGACGGCAGGCCTTCATCATATTTCCCTCTGAGTGGCAGCATTGATTTTTGGTTATAAGCTTATTCCCCTTGTTGGGATTAGGATGTAATAGTTTGGATATGAGCCATTCACTTAGTGGTCACAAGGGGAAGTCTTCTTCCCTTGCTACAAAAATTAATGTCAGCAAAACCAGCTTAGAGCATCACCTAGGTTGGAAGCAACAATCTTATAATCTGATCCACCCTCCTTGACGCCTCATTGCCCAATCTGTGAAGGACTATCTCCACTTGAAGCAAGCCTGCTTATGGTGTCTCTCATAAAGTGTTGCTGTTGCCATTATCAGAATAAATTCTCTTGAACAAAGCAAAGCAACCTAGCACTTCTAGAGTCTAACAAGGATACTTGATCTGATGATGCTCCTGATTGACTGGAATAGAACACCCTAGAGAGGAAAGTGGCTGCCTAGAAGGTGGGCAAACAGAGCATCCCTAATTTTTTTGTTAAACATTAGAAAGATTAAATCATCAGGGGGACATAAGGAGAAAGAGATGGAGAATAAAACTTAATTAATGGTTGAAATACACAATTTCCTCAAAATTGGTGTCCAATGGGGACACCAAAAGGGACACAACTGGTTGGTTCAGAACGACAGCTTACTCCTGCTAAGATGCACCAACTGACAGGAATTTCTACAGATTCTAAAATCCATAATCTGTTAACAGCCATACTGGACTCAGTGCAAATTTTCTGTGGCTAGAACCCCCAGAGTCATCCTCCAAGGGAGGCTGATTATGCACTTGCAATGTGGATAGAGATGGGGGGATAGAAACTCAGCCTTGTGATGAGTACAGGGACACCCCTGCCCTTTGTTGAAGGGCAAAGCTCCTGCTTATTTGGATTTTTGTGATCTGGCACAACAGAGCCCCCCGCTCCATAGATGTTATTTCCGCCAAGACCCTTTGTAAATGTACCACCATGGTGGAGGCCCCAATTTTCTTATTTTTATTCTAATTTGTTATACATGACAGCAGAATGCATTTCAATTCATATCACACATATATAGCACAAATTTTCACATCTCTGGTCATACACAACATGGAGTCACCCCATATGTGTCTTCATATGTGTACTTAGAATAATAATGTCCATCTCATTCCCCATACCACCTCCCTTCCCCTCTCTCCCTTTTCCCCGATCTAGAGTTCCTCTATTCCTCCCATGTTCCCCACCCCGCCATCCCCATTATGAATCAGCATCCTTATGTCAGAGAAAACATTCGGCATTTGTTTTTTTGGGATTGGCTAACTTCATGTAGCATTATATTCTCCAACTCCATCCATTTACCTGAAAATGCCATGATTTTATTATCTTTTAATGCTGAATAATATTCTATTGTGTGTATATATACCACATTTTCTTTATCCATTCATCTACTGAGGGGCATCTAAGTTGGTTCCACAGTTTAATTACTGTGAATTGTGCTGCTGTAAACATTGATGTGGCTGTACCCCTGTAGTGTGCAGGTTTTAAGTCCTTTGGGTATAGACCAAGCAGTGGGCTAACTGGATCAAATGTTGGTTCCATTCCCAGTTTTCCAAACTGCTTTTCATGCAACTGTACTAATTTACAGTCTTACCAGCAATGTATGAGTGTGCCTTTTTCCCACATCCTCGCCAACACTTATTATTATTTGCATTCTTGATAGGTGCCATTTTGACTGGAGTGAGATGAAGTTTTCAGAGTAGTTTTGATTTGCATTTCTCTAATTGCTAGAGATGTTGAACATTTTTTCCTATATTTGTTGACTGTATATCATCTTCTAAGAAGTGCCTGTTCAGTTCCTTGGCCCATTTGCTGATTGGGTTATTTGTCTTTTTGGTGTTAAGATTTTTGAGTTTAGTGCTCTCTGTGGTGTGCATGTGGTAAAAACTTGCTCCCATTCTGAAGGCTCTCTATTCACCTCACTGATTGTTACTTTTGCTAAGAAGCATTTTAGTTTGAAACCATCTCACAGTGTCCCAATTGACAAAAGAACATCCCACTACATCTGCTTCAAGGACACCCCCTATTGTCAACTATGTTGGGGCACCTAATGCTTTAATATCTGGAAAACCAGACAGCAATTTATTTTTTCCCCAAAGGGTCTTATTGCCCCTCCAGAGCCGCTGGGGCTGAGGGCCTTGCTCAGAAACCTGATTCTTGATGTTAATTCTTGCCCTACAGGAGTCTTCTTAATGAAGTCAGGAGGCCAACCTTGTATTACACAATATTGTAATAGTTCAGTGGGTCTCTAAATTTTACAAACATCACAGTCCCAATGAACCCCTCAACTCTTTCCAACCCAAAGGAGGCTACACTAAGCCATGAATCGCAAGAGAACTTCCAAAAGAGAAGCACCACTAAATTCCTAACTGCTTTCCAACATTTCATTGAGAATTCAGATATGATGCCAACTGCTTTAGAACATATCGATGTGGTTGCTCTCCATGAATGGGACCAGCACTCTGATGCCCAGCTCTTGTTTACAGAGGCACCCTATCTGGATAGGCCACTCCACCCAAGATTCCCCATAAATAGACTCTAGTAGGCTCTGTGCTGGGCCATAAGAACCCAAACTAACTTAGGCTGTGTTGCAGCCTCTCTTCAGTGAGGGGGCGGGATGTCTTTGAGCTCAATCTTGGGAGTGAGTTTCTGTCTCCCATCTTTTTGTAGTTGTTTTTAAAGAGAAGGGTTTTGCTAGGTTGCCCAGGCAGGCCTTGAACTCCTGGGCCCAAGTGTTCCTGTGCTCCAGCTTCCTGAGTCGCTGAGAGTACTGGTATATGCCACTGGGCCCAGTTCTATTGGCTGTATTTATTCACTTTGTGAGAGACATCTTTGGGGTCCTGGCCTCAGAAACTTTGCACTAAATGCAGTAGGGTCTTTAAATAGATTAGGGATTGCAGGTCTTTAGAAATTGCAGCCAGAGGGCTGGGGATGTAGCTTAGTGGTAAAACCCTTGCCTAGCAAGTGTGAGGCCTTGGGTTCAATCCTCAACATCACAAAAAACAGAACAATCAAACAAAGAAACAAACTAAAAACCGAAATAGAAATTCCTGTCAGTTTGACTCTACTTAGAAGGGGTAAATAGTAGACACATCATCAATTTCTAAGGGTCCCTGGAAGTATGTGTCAGGCCCAATGAAGACATTCTGCTGCCCTGTTACACAGAAAAGAACATCCCACTACATCTGCTTCAAGGACACCCCCTATTGTCAACTATGTTGGGGCACCTAATGCTTTAATATCTGGCAAACCAGACAGCAATTAATTTTATCCCAAAGGGTCTTATTGCCCCTCCAGAGCCCCTGGGGCTGAGGGCCTTGTTCAGAAACCTGAGCACCACCCCTCCCTCCCTAAGAAGGATAACCTCTCAAACATGAATGCCATTGAGAAATGAGCTTCCACAGTTAACCCTGCGTAAAGATAGGAAGACATTCTTTCGTTTCTGTCTTCTGAAGCCTAAATTGATCTTGTAGTAGCATGGAAATTCAACAGGAATATATATATATATATATATATATATATATATATATATATATATATATATATATATAGAGAGAGAGAGAGAGAGAGAGAGAGTGTCAAAGAATGTATTGTTCTGGAATAAAAAGGGATATCCTTTTATTTCAGTTTTATCAAAGGCAAGATTATGAGAATCTCAAGATAACACCTGTGATAATCTAAGCAGATGCCTCCCTCTAGTGGGGATGTTTGATAAAGCAAAACATATCTGGTGCAAAAAGATTAGAGTCAAGTCTTATTCCATTCTGGCTGCTATAGGGAATGTCCTAGAATGGGTAATTTATAAACAACAGAGATTGCTCACACTTCTAGAGGGTAGGCAGTCCAAAAATCAAGCTGCGGTTTGACTTGGTACTTGGTGAAGGCTTGTTTCCTGCTTTGAAGATGACACCTTCTTGCTGGATCTTCACATAGTAAAAAGGGCAGAAGAACACCATCAAGCCTCTTTTATAAGTTTATTAATCCCATTCATGAGGGCAGAAGCCTCATAACCTAAGCAACTCCCCAAGACCAGAACTCTTAACACTGTAACATTGGGGATTTAGTTTATTGTGGGGGCACAAAACATTCAAACTATAGCATTGTTTCTTAAATAAATTGTAATCGTTGTAGGGAAAATTTTTTGTGTGCTTCATTGGAAAACCATGCATTATTCAGAGCACAATTTGTTACCTTATTCTGATTATTTGGATTATACTAGGGTTCTCAAGAGAAACAGAGCATATAAACGTAAATTTATTTTTTGTCCTGAAGATTGAACCCAGGGGCACTTAACCAATGAGCCACATCAATAGACTATTTTTGTTATTTTGAGTCAGGGTCTTGCTAAGTTGCTGACGCTGGCCTCAAACTTGTAATCTTTCTGCTTCAGTCACCTGAGTTGCTGAGATTCCAGGTGTGTGCCATCACACCTGGCTCTATATCATTATTTTTTCATTTTCATGGTGCTGGGGATTGAACCCAGGGCCTTGAGTATGTGAGGTCAGCACTCTACCAACTGAGCTATATCCCTAGCTGTCTATATTATTTTTTAAATAAGAAATTGGCTTACACAATTATTTGCTCATCTGGTGGAGTGTTGTCACTTGGCCTCTGCCACCCTGGGATCCATTGCCTTGACCTTTTCCAACTTAGTGATTGTAGTTCTTGTAAGATCTGGACTACAGAGAAGAATGCTGATAGAGCCCTTCAAGTCTGCTGGGGCTCCTAATAGGTTTATTTCTCACAGGTTCTGTGAAATGTATGTCTTTTGGGCCCTGGGTAAGCACTTCTCAAATGACAAATCCACTCTCCCCAACATTTCAAACCAATCTTCCTAAGCCTTCAAATTCTAAACCAAAGCAAGGATGCCATTTTTAACTTGTTTACTGTGGATAACATGTATTTTTTAAAAAATACTTTTTAGTTATAGACACAATATCTTTATTTTCTTTAATTATTTTTATGGGCCGATCAAGATTGAATTCAGTGCCTCACATGTGCGAGGCAAGCACTCTGCCACTGAGCCACAACCCCAGGCCTGGATAATCTCCTGATCTATGTTTTAGCTAACCAATCAGCCAAACTGTTAAACACTTTTTCATTCTTCAAGATACACCTTTAAAAGCACATTCTCTGCTTAGTGAGCCCAAATAAATTCAGTCTGGTCGAATTTCATGTTTTTTTCCCCATTTTTCTACACACTAGTAGTATCTATTCCTACAAATGTACCTCAGATTTTGGTCTCTATAAATCAAGTAGATATTTTATAGTGTTGTATCCCTCATTATGGGTAAACGTCATACATATGTGCATATATATATATATATATATATATATATATATAGACATACACACACATATATGACTCACAAAACCCAAAAGGAAAAAAAAAACCCACAACCTGATGGAAAAATGGGCAGTTGATCTGAATAGTCATTTTCCCAAAGAAGACATAAAAATGGCTAACATTTGTAAAATGCTCAACATCACTGATCCTCAAGGAAATGCAAATGAAAACCATAATGAAATATCCCCTCCCATCTGTCAGGATGTTGGGATAGCTATTATCCAAAAGATGAATGATGGCAAGCATTGGGGAGTGTGTGGAGAAAAGTGAATCCTTATACACTATGGTAGGAATGTAAACCAATAGGGCCATTATCGAAAACATTATGAAGTTTCTTCAAAACACTTAAAATAGAATGACCATATCATCCCACAGTTCCTCTTCTGGGTATACACCCCCCCCCCACCACACACACATGAAATCAGTGTTCGAGGGGGTGGGGAGAGAGACCTGCACTCATATGCATTGAGGCACTATTCACAATATTCAAGATACAGAAACATTAATGACCGTCAATAGGTGAGTAGTTACAGAAAATGTGGGATATACACAACGGACTTTATTTAGCTTTTACAAAGAACGAGATCATCGCACTTGCAACAACATGTATGAACCTGGAGGACATCATGCTAAGTGAAATAAGAAGACACAGGAAGACAAATAGGGCATCATATCACTTATGTGTGAATTCTAAAAATCTTAGAGATATCAAAAGTGAGGCTAGAATGCTGGGTACCCAATTTAGAGATGTAGGGGACATGGGTAGATATGAGTTAAAGTGTCTAGAGAAATAATGTACAGCATAATGACTATAGTTAATTCCATTGTATTATATAGTGGGAATATTCCAGAAGTGCGGCTTTCGGGTGCCCTCAACACATGCATGTGCACACACGTGTATGCACATGCACATAGAAGGTGACTCTCCCAAGAATTGGATGTGTTAATTTGACCATACTGATCATTTCAGTAAGCATACTTACAGCAAAGCATCATGCTGCACACCTTTATTTAAAAAAACTAAAAATAACTCAAATAGGTCAAAGATTATAACATAAAAGCAAAAGCTATAATCTTCTTGGAAGAAAACATATTTTGAAATTTTCATCACTTTAGATTAGGTAATGGGGACTGTCAGTTATAACACTAGGAGCACAAGGAACAAAATGAAAAATAGAGAAATTAGACTTCATCAATGTCAAACACTTCTGTGCTCCAGAGGGTTCTCTCTTTAAAGAAGAAGAAGAAGACAAACCCACAGAATGGAAGAAAATATTTGCTAATATCATACCTGACAAGGGAATTATATGCATCATATATAAAGTCAAGAGCAAAAGGCAAAAAATCACAAATTAAAGGCAAAATATTTGAATAGACAGTATTCCATGAAAGATATGGAAATAGCCGATAGGTACATGAAAAGACAGTAACATCATCAATCAGCAGTGAAATGCAAGTCAAGTTCAAAATGAGATAATCTCTAACACTAACTTATATATTCACAATAAAATAACTAGATGATAACATGCATAGCCAAGGATGTGGAGAATTGGGAACCCTCACACATTGCTGGTAGGAAGGCATATGGTGTATCTTCTTTGGAGAAGGGTCTGGAAGTTTCTTCAAACCTTTCAACATGGAGTTCCCTATTGCCTAGCAACTAGACTCCTACATACACACCCAAGAGAATTGAAAACTTAGGTCTCTACAAAAATTGGTACAGGAATGTTCAGAGCAACACTATCCATAATAACTCAAATCCAAGAAGTCAAAACAAGTCAAATGTCCATCAACTGATGAATGGATGAACATAATGTGTTGTACCCATTCAATAGAATATTATTTGGCAAGAAAATATGAATCACATATCAGCCTTCATAAAACATTATGCTAAGTGAAAGAACCAGAAACAAAAACTCACACATTGTATGCTCCTATAAATTATATGAAATGTCCAGAATAGGCAAATCCATAATATAAAGTTGCAAGTAGCTGGGCAGGTGAGTGTGGAATGAGTTCTAACGGGCACTGGAGTTGTTTTTGCTTTCATAAATCTTTCCTGAAATTACAGAATGAGGATGGTTCCACAGCCTTGTGAGTATAATAAAACTCGCCCCTTTAAAGGGTAACATTTCTGTTGTAGTCATTT